>NC_051161.1:101424111-101536591 GCF_013339745.2 Dermacentor silvarum | reverse complement strand
TTGGACAACAAATCTGACATCTCCACACCTAAAATATCTAAAAAACAAGTGCATAAAAACAATGAATATTTTAAAAGTGTTGTCACACACTACATGGGGTAGCGACAAAAAATGTCTCTTAAACGTGTATAAAAGCCTCATAAGAACACGCCTAGACTACGGGCCATAATTTATCAGTCAGCCACCCCAACCGCGTTGAAGATGCTGGACCCCATCCACCATCTAGGTATTCGCTTGTCTACAGGTGCCTTTAGGACAAGCCCTGTAGAAAGCCTTTACGTGGAATCCAATGAGTGGTCCCTCCACTTGCAGAGGACCTACACAGCTTTCATATATTTCCTTAGAGTGAACGCAAACAGTGAACATCCTTCATATTCCACCGTAAATGATTTGTCCAGCTCCCACCTCTTTCATAACCGCCCTGCAGTAAGAGAGCCCTTCTCGTTGCGTGTGAGAAGTCTGGCTGAGGAAATGGATGTCCCACTTTTTGAACATCGTCTAATGACACCCACTATACAGGTCGCACCGTGGCAGTGGCAGATTGTAGAGTGTGATTTGTCCTTTTTACATGTTACGAAGCACGCCCCCGTTGCACACATTCGAATGCACTTCCTTGAACTGCAGCATAAATACTCCTGTCCGGAATTTTACACCGATGCATCAAAGTCTCATGCTGGCGTCTCTTATGCAGCGGTTGGCCCATCATTTTCAGATGCCGACGCCCTGCACCCACAAACGAGCATTTTTACAGCAGAGGCTTATGCAATACTGTCGGCTCTTAAACATATCAAGGACTCGAAAATACCCAAAGCAATCATCTACACAGACTCGCTGAGCGTAGTAAAAGCTTTAAAATCTCTTAAAAGGCACAAAAATCCCATAATAGTATCGCTTTATTCATTCATATGTAGTATTTATGCGTCTGGGCAGCATGTTGTGGTGTGCTGGGTGCCAGGACACCGAGACATCGAGGGAAATGTACTGGCAGACCAGCTTGCCACATCCGTCGAGGCAAAAGCTGGCAACACATCTATGCCCGTCCCTGTTCATGATATGAAGCCATATCTACGCAAGAGACTTCGAGTCCATTGGCAGCGTTTGTGGGACGGCCAGACTCATAACAAGCTCCATTTAATTAAGCCCCATTTAGGAAACTGGCCATCGACCACGAAATCTAGAAGAAATGATGTCCTATTCTGTAGGCTCAGAATAGGACACACTTACAGCACGCATAATTACCTGCTGTCTGGAGGCGAACCCCCAACCTGTACTAGATGCGGGGAAGCACTTACTGTACTTCACATCCTAGTACAGTGTCCATTAATAGAACCTGAAAGAAAAAAGCACTTTGTTCAAGCCTTTAAAGAGAATATACCACTTCACCCAGCTATGTTTTTACATAATGACCCGATATTTCCGCACGATTCAGTTTTAGCCTTTTTAAACGACCTCGACATTTTGCAAGTTCTTCGCCCGAAAGATTCGTAGCGGCATCCTCTTCCAGAGGACGCTGCTGCGACAGCATAATTGGATTGCACTCTCCTCCAGGCCCTTGCTTCTAAGGGTCTCTGTGAGACAGTAGTGCCTTGTATCTCTTACAACTTTTTTTATACTATATTATATTCATTGCGCCCCTATCACGTCATTGTCATGATCTTAGTATTTTTGTCTTTTACGCACCTTTAGTGCGCAGGATTTTAGGCCCCTTTACAGCCACCCTACACATTATCCACTGTCATTGATCATACCATTGCTCACTCAGTACACCACGTCTTGGCGCTCTTTGGCCATAGCTGGCCCTTGCGCCACAAAACAACATATATCATCATCATGGGAGGAGGTGTTGGCAGAGGCAGGAAAAGTAGGAGTTGAGGACCCGTGCTTTCCAGCTGCTAGGCGAAAGAAAACTCCACACCGCTATCAAGAAGGTTCCTTAGCTCACGTGTTCACATCAGCGGAGGACATGTACCGCCAGAGGTACTACGAAGTACTTGACACTGTACTATCCTCGTTAAGCGACATATATACACCTGAGATGTGGCAGCATATGTCACACATTGAGCAGTTTGCCACAGGAAAGCAAGACGAAGCATACATAACAAAGTTCTACGGTGACGACCTTGAACGAGGACGGCTGATTTTGCACAGAGATATGCTCATTGACATCGTAAGCCAACAAAAGTCGGCACCATTGCACACATTCGAGGACGTCGTGCAGATGTTTTCGGGGGAGAACGGCGAACACCTGCGAAACCTTTTGCCGGAAATGGCCAAGCTAACAAAGATTGCGTTGACCATAGCGGTCTCGTCAAACAAAATCCGAGAGGTCCTTTTCTTGTCTTCGGCGACTGAAAACGTACCTGCGGTCGACGACTGGACAAGCCCGTTTGAACCATCTGGCCATTTTGCACACTCACAAGGAACTCTCCCGCTAAATTAATTTAAATAAAATTGCCAACGACTTCATTGCTAGAACAAGTGCACGAATGAACGCATTTTCCCTCAAGGTGAAACCTTGAGACAACGAAATGATGTCTTTAATAGGAAAGAGAAAGTTGCCAACTCACAAATTAAAGCTCACCATATGGCTATGAAAACAAAGCAAAAAGTTTTTTCCAGGAACGAAAACGGGGTGCATGACAGGGAAAGTAGGGTGAGGCCTTTTGGGTACGCAAAGACGCTTCGTTGCGCTATTTCTAAAGCTTCCCAGTCTATGCTGTGCTTTTTCCTTATTAATAATTATTTGTCATATGCTGCATTAGCGGCTCAAAAACGCAATCCACGCTCTTACTACTTCCTCTCGTACCCTTTCCCACTGTTGAGATATCGTTGTGTCTTATTTATTTGCTAATATGACTGTGTATTTCTGCACCTGATAATTTATTACTCTATAATCATTCATTCCGCCGCCGGGAAATAAATGAAACCAGTGGCAAAGGCATGCTTTGACAAGTAAATAAAGTATTGCGTCATGGAGTCACGTTGTTTTGTGCTAATAATTGTAGTCATAAGTTGTGTACAGAAATTGTTATATATTGTGTATGTTTTATATATGTTATGTCTTATCTTTGCAACTGACCTTTAGTCAGGCAAATATTTCTAAACTGTGTCTTTGTATATTAAAACACTTTCACAAATCGTTACATGGCTGTTTTCATTTATGTGTAGTTGTGCGACTTATAGGCACAAAACACACATATCTTCCTAACGTGAATAACCTAATATATATATACATATCCCCCCCCCCGAGAAAATGAAAACTTTCCGCCTATGTGCAGATGACATTGCCCTATTCAGCAACAATGGGGACGAATTAAAGCAAATGATTGAGGACCTGAACCGAGAAAGTGTAAGAGTGGGGTTGAAGATTAATACGCAGAATACAAAGATAATGTTTAATAGTCTGGCAAGAGAACAAGAATTCAGGATCGCCACTCAGCCTCTAGTGATGAATACTCCCGCTGATTGACTGAATCTAATCACTGTCGCCTTTGAACGACTGCTAACTTTTGCTGCGCTTTAACTTAGCTGGACGGCGTGGGCCGTGCGCGCAGGAGTCACGAAGGAAGAAGTTCACTCTTTGGGATCCGTTTCGAGACTGGTTTAATGACTAGAGTGGGGAAAGGAAAGAGGAAAGAGAGAAGTAAAGAACACAGTAACAGGACGTGAGTCAGGCACGTGCAGTGCCGTGGAAAGGGTGCAGTGGCCACTGTCGGGTCGGTGACACGTGGCACGCTGGTATTCACAATTAACTTGCTCGGACGGTGTCGTTAGGGGCTCCCCTCGGCTCTCGCTTGCTTCTCGGTAGCGTCTTCGCGGTTGTCAACTTGTAATCGAAGGTCTTGTTAGGCGCCCCCGCCTCCGCTTCTCAGTAGCGTATTCACGGTTGCCATCGCAGGTCTTAACATCCTCCCCCGCAATGATTACCGGCTCATTCCTGGCCGCCATTGAGCTCGAGGGGGCGGCTCGTGTCGTCGCACAAGTGAACAAAGTGATATAAGCTTTGTGTTCGGACCCGATATCGTTGTAGAATATGGGCCCCGCAACGTCGATACCCGTTGTTTCTGATGGATCAGCCTGGGTGACTCGGTAGGGAGGAAGCAGGGCAGTGGGCTCATTGGTGTGCTCTTGTTGGCCGTCAAGTCTGCCGCGTTCTCTCTCTGTGGGGGAGTTACTTCGTATCTACCGTTCTTATGTACGATGCTTTTTTCAAAGGCCCAGAGAACGTTGTCGTCTTTGGCGGTCAGCTGTGCATCGTCGACGATACCAGGGTGCTCCAGCTCCCAGAATGACCTCAATTGAGGAGAAATTTCGTCGGGTCCTGTGGCCACGCCTACCCGCATCACGTAGGTTGCGACGGACGATGTAGGCTCCGTGCCCTGCAATGTCCACCCAAATGCTGTCTCCATGGCCACGAGATTCTTACAGAGGCGCTTGACATTTCCTGTTGTTATGTCCCAATAATGATCTGCCCCAATAAGCAGATCAACTCCAACACCAGGGTGGTAACCGCCAGGTAAGGTGTCAGCAAGCTGGAGGCCCTGTTCATGAGCGACGCTGGCCGTGCCGTCGTGAGGTGGTGGCAGGAGGTCTCCGCAGATCTCGGGCACCTCTAGTGCTTCGATGCGGATTCTGGCGTTGTTGCGCCAGTTCCATAGCCAGCACTCCACGCGATGACACCTTCTTTGCTCAGACGGCTTCTCGCTTCCGAAGGCGTAAATAGCGAGCTTCTCCTCTCCTGTGACGCGAAGATTGAGGCGCCGGGAAACTTCCTGTCGTATGAATGTTCTCTGGCTGCCACCGTCGAACAGCATTCTCACCAGAGCACTCTTGTGCTGGCCTTCCGCATACGCTCGCGCCGTCTGCAGAAGCACACGGGTCGCTCCCCGTGTTGGTCCCACCTGTAGCGACGATTGCACTGTTGTCTCTGCTGGTGCAGCATCTTCTAATGAGGGAGGTTGCGTCAGTCTTTGATTGAATTCGCAGACGCCTGTTGCATGTCGTCCAGAGCATTTAGCGCACTTCAGCCACCTTGCAGTTCTGCACTCAGCGGCCCGGTGCTTCTTTTTCGCACACTTGTAACAGCGCCGCTCTCTTGACATCACCTCCTTCTTCTTGTCTATGCTTACAGGGGCGACACAGTTCGCTGGTTGATGTCCTTCTGCATCACAAAATGCGCATTGCGCTTCTACGCTGGTTACGGTGAGAACAGACGCTGATGGGTTATGGAGACGAACGTCGCCTTTGCTCGGTGCTTTCTGTTTGTTAGCGGCGTCCTCCACATGGCGTAATGCACTCTGGGTTCTCTCTCTGCTCTCAACTTCCCCTCTCATGAAATCCAGGAAACCGAGAAGCTCGTCTTCGGGCGCTTCAGGTGAGGCGGCCTTCCGTTGGAAGTACGCCAAGCAAAGTTCACTTGGGATGCTTTTACGAGGAATTGTAAGAAGCAGCGTGCCGTATTTGCTCGACGACACTCCCAGCGCCTCTAGACTTCGGACTCCGGCGCGGATTTCGTCGTAGAGGGTCCTCAGACTTTCGATGTCACGCAGATTGTTCACTGGGCGGACGTCAAGCAGACGCGACATGTGGTCCTCAATTAGGACGTCCTCTTTCCCAAATCTCTCTATGAGGGTCTTCACCGCGATGTCGTAATTTCGATCGCTGATCGACAACCCTTCTATAGCAGAGGCGACTTTTCCGGTTAGGTAGCTCGTTAAGTACTGGAACTTGGCTATTGCAGGCAGGGTGCTGTTCTTGTGAATAGCTGATTCGAATTGATTCCAGAATTTCTGCCACGAGCACAGATCCCCGCTGAATTTTGCGATTTCCAATTTCGGTAATTTGGTTGTTGCTGATGGTGGCTGGAATACTGCGCCCGGGACGGAACTTATGTGGTTTGCTTCGTGATCTGACGTGTTGCCTGTCACTGACGGAGTTGTTGACCTGCTCTCGTTGGTTGTCTGACTTCTGAGAGCTCTCTTGAGCTTTGTTTTGAGGGAGCATATCTTCTCCGTGTATGCAGCGCACGCTTCTAATTCTGCATCTAATTCTTGCAGATCTATCTTCTTTTCGATGCTCTCGTTTACGGATTTTAACTCCTCTGCCTGTTCAAGAAGAAGGTCGAGGTGTTCCTCAAGCTCACCGACTTGGATGGTTGGCGATTGCAGTGGTTCGCTGGCCGCTGCGATGATCTTGTCAATTGCTTGTCGCAGGGCTGCCTGCTTCTTTTGGAGTCGTTCCATGGCGCTTTCGATGTCAGCAGGCGAAGTAATCCCGGGTTTCGGCACTAAAATGTGTGAATACTCGCGCCGATTGACTGAATCTAATCACTGTCGCCTTTGAACGACTGCTAACTTTTGCTGCGCGTTAACTTAGCTGGACGGCGTGGGCCGTGCGCGCAGGAGTCACGAAGGAAGAAGTTCACTCTTTGGGATCCGTTTCGAGACTGGTTTATTTGCAGTAGGCAATGACTAGAGTGGGGAAAGGAAAGAGGAAAGAGAGAAGTAAAGAACACAGTAAAAGGACGTGAGTCAGGCACGTGCAGTGCCGTGGAAAGGGTGCAGTGGCCACTGTCGGGTCGGTGACACGTGGCACGCTGGTATTCACAATTAACTTGCTCGGACGGTGTCGTTAGGGGCTCCCCTCGGCTCTCGCTTGCTTCTCGGTAGCGTCTTCGCGGTTGTCAACTTGTAATCGAAGGTCTTGTTAGGCGCCCCCGCCTCCGCTTCTCAGTAGCGTATTCACGGTTGTCATCGCAGGTCTTAACATCTAGAGTCTGCAAAGGAGTACGTTTATCTAGGTCAATTACTCACAGCGGACCCTAATCATGAGAAAGAAATTTATAGAAGAGTAAAATTGGGGTGGAGTGCATACGGCAGGCATTATCAAATCCTGACTGGGAGATTACCACTGTCGTTGAAAAAAAAAAGTATACAATCATTGCATTCTACCGATGCTAACATATGGGGCAGAAACCTGGAGGTTAACAAAGAAGCTCGAGAAGAAGTTAAGTACCGCACAAAAAGCGATGGAACGAAAAATATTAGGCCTAACGTTAAGAGACAGGAAGAGAGCGGTGTGGATCAGAGAACAAACGGGGATAGCCGATATTCTAGTTAACATTAAGAGGAAAAAATGCAGCTGGGCAGGCCATGTAATGAGTAGGATGGATAACAGGTGGACCATAAGAGTTACAGAATGGATACCGAGAGAAGGGAAGAACGGTTGAGGACGGCAAAAAACTAGGTGGGGTGATAAAGTTAGGAAATTTGCAGGCGCAAGGTGGAATCAGTTATAGCGCAAGGCAGGGGTAATTGGAGATCGCAGGGAGCGGCCTTCGTCCTGCAGAGGACATAAATATAGGCTGATTATTATTATTATTATTATTATTATTATTATTATTATTATTATTATTATTATTATTATTATTATTATTATTATTATTATTACAGCAGGTGGCACGCCATATAGCAGTTGTATCGTATCATAGAGGAAGGAAAAACTGAGAGGCCCTGACGTCACTCTTTGTGCGGCTCAGTGACGCCTGAAATTGGCGTTACTCCGCTAGGGTGGCTAACTGCGCCACCTCATCTCGGCAGATTCTCCTCTCTTGTTTACATTTATCGCCTTCGGCGCCCAACCAGGCGGGGCTGCGCGGACGTGCGTGCGCAGTAATGATCGGTCCAACGCATCCAATCATGGTACCGTTGCCCAAGTCACTTCGTCCAAGTATTGTACTCTAGTGCTGAAAGGAGTTCATAATGAACTCCGCAAATTAGACTGTTACGCCGGCCCCCCGCTACTTTTGCCGGCGTTTCTGAAAATAAATTTGTGCACTGCATTGCAAGAATGCACAGGCGCGATGACCGGCAGAACACTTTACGCACATCAAGACCCATGGCCAGCCCGTCTGCAGTTCATGAGAACAAACACGTACGCTGGTCGCGGCTTTATAGGAATCGTCTTGCTTTACTGAACAAGTTTTGGGCGGCCGCGCACCGCGTAGAAGTGACGATCCCACAGCAAGCCGAGGAAGAGGTAAGCAGAAAAGAACGTCGTTACGCGTTTAAATAAACTGACTGTTGCCCGAAGAATATTGTTCTCACGGTAAGTTAACCTTCGCGGAAACATTTCTGTGGTATATATATCCTTCGCGAGGTGCCCAACAGTACGCGCATATGCGTGCTGCTAGCGCGTTGATACGTGCGACCATCAGCCAGTTCATGTGCGCCAAACTTTACTTCCCTGTGCCCATCGAGCACACAGATTGTACCTGCGGTAAGGAGGCTTCGTCGCTTGTAATTACTCACAGCAGCCGCTTCTTTCCCACTCTTCCGCATGGTTGTTTTGCGAGCCGCAAATGCATAGTCCGCTGTCAAAAGCAGGAACACTGCACAGCTGTCACCGACCTGCAAGGTGTTTATCGTATACATATTCTGAAGCACAGCGGTTACAGTCTGTGATGACGCGTTAGCATGGATTCACCGAATACGGCCAATATATTCCCAGATCGTCCCTCGTCCGTGGCGTGCATGGTACGTGGTGTACGGCGTTGCATGCGCGCTCGTTTCACGTTTTTCACTTCTTCCGGTCCCACCTGGCCATTACAACAGCCGGGAGAGTACGGTCCAGGTAACACGGTGGAACAAAACACGGAGACTAACGCAAACGTGCACACGTAGCCATAAGCGGACAGTTTTCATTTTTTCGGGGGGGGGGGGGGGGGGGCTGCAGGGCCCGACCAGCTTTCCGAAACATAACCATGTGTATATATATATATATATATATATATATATATATACTCTTTGCTAACAATTTTCTATTTCTCGCTTTATGGCGAAAGCACTTACATCGGCACTTCAGGCAAATTTTCGCTGTTGTCCCCGTGATATTCCGTATTAAATCCAATAGCCATATACATGAGCAACCCATACACGGTGGGTGCGGGAAAAAGCACGTAACAGTGAGCCGAAAAGGATGGCGGCTTGATGGGCATTATTTCCCACGCGCTCAATATTCGGGTTAGTTGTAGGTCACGTAATCAAACGCGAATTGGAAGGAGAGCCCGTGTCTCCTCCTCCAGCCCTGCCGTAGCTGTGAATGACTGTGCGCGGTTGACGCTTACGCGGCCCGCGTGCCGTATCCAATTGTTGGTAATCATTGGTGGGCGCAATGATAATTGGCGAGCAGGGATGGCTGCTAATTTCATGCGCGCTGTCTTCCTTGCCGGGCTGTCTTTCTGCGCCCTTAGTGTTGCAGAGTTAAGAGACAGAGGTCATTGCAGACCACTGAAAGAGGTGGTCTATAGCGGACATAAAAATAGACAGATAATGATGATGAATCTAAATTTCGAAGTTGCGGTGAATCGCGCGGCTGTACGAACCGTTCGCCTCCGCTGCTGGCGTTCTTCAGAATGCTTGCGTTGTGAAAGCCAGTGCTCGAGGTCATCCAGTGAGGTATTTACAGGTTTACATGGTCCGTGCATTACGCTATGCGTACTATTTTAACTTTAGATTAATGTTTACTACAATTTATATGGTCACTATAACTAATGTATAGACTCGTGTAAGGGCCGCACTTTTCTGTCGCGATTTTGACGGGCCTTTCATAGGACCGGGCCATTTGACCTCATTTTTTTAACTACGAGTATGAAATCCGCCGTAAACCTCCGCGATCACCTCCTCTCGACATCCAGTAGTGACGCGCTAAGTACGCTGAGCGCGACAATTCGCTGTTGAGCCCGATCAGAATCAGCGCACGGAACGCGATTGCTTCTCGGTTGGATGTCTTTTTTTTTTAATATTGACTGTCAAGTTGGGGGTGCGGCCCTTACACGGGTGCGATCCTTACACGGATTTACACGATAAGAATCTTCCTTCGTGTAATTGTCTTCTACTTCGCTATCACTAATACTGCTTCGCCTTCCCGGCCACACTGCATTCTTATTTTTTTTTCCAGTGCTTTGAGTCCGTGTATAAGCGCTGCTGCGCATGACTTCTAGACTTCTATTTATTATGATTTCGAGTGAATCCGGCTTCGCATCATTTCGGTTACTGAGTGAATTCTATATACAAGGTGTTTCAGCGAACATTTTCCAAAATTTTTAAAGGTAGCCTGTGGCAGATAGGACAATTCTAGTTCATGAGCTCGTCTACTCGAAAAGGCAGACATTACTTGCACAGGAAATTGAAATGCATAATCGACTAATTAACAAAATTAACCAATTAAATTTTTAGCTAAAAACCTTATGGTCTATGTTGCAATTTACAAATTCTAGCCGTGGAGTTCGGATCCACTTGGAACTAATTCTCAGGCTGACACCAGTGTCGATATATTAATTCTCTAGCATTGCGGAGAAATGCATTGGCGTGCCAGTCACTTTCTCAATAAAACGTCGTTTTATGCACCGAAGCACGAAAGTATGAATAGAACAAATTATGGGGTTTTACGTGCCAAAACCACGATCTCATTACGAGGCATGCCGTAGTGGCGGACTCTGGAATAATTTGGACCACCTGGGGTTCTTTAACGTGCCCCTAAATCTAAGTATACGGGTGTTCTAGCATTCCGCCCCCATCGATATGCAGCCGCCGTGGCCGTGATTTGATCCCGCGACCCCATGCTTAGCAGTCCGACACCATAGCCACTAAGCAACCACGGCGGGTAAGCACACAAGTAACTGGAACGCCAATGCATTTCTTCGCAATGTTCGGGAATTAAAATATCTCGAAACTTGTGCCATCCTGAGAATTAGTTCCTAGTGCATCGGCCTTGTGAATTCCACGGCTAGAATTTGTAAATTGCAACATGGGCCGTAAGTTAATATGTTAAATACCTAATTGATGAATTTTTAATTAGTCAATTATGCATTTCAATTTTTTGTGCAAGTAATGTCCACCTCTTCGAGTAGACCAGCTCATGAAATAGAATTGTGCTATCTGCCACAGGCAACCTTTAAAACGTTTTTGAAAGTGTTTGCTGAAACACCCCGTATTTATGGCCTCTGCATGCAAGAAGCGATGTTTCCATCCCTAATGCGTGAATGTTGTAAATAATTAGAAGAGCTTTTTTTTTTTTTTCTTTTTTGTCGCCAGTCGTTAGCATTGCCTACTGGAAAGAGAATCAATATTGAGACACATATCACTCACGTGCTTTTCACACACTGTTGATAGAAGACTCTGCTGAAGGGGTCACTGAAGTCCGCAAGTTTTTTTTTCAGGGTCAAAAAAGCACGCAAAGTATTATAATTTGAAGTGAGGAGAACATACATCAACATATTCATTCTCTAGATATAGGCTATCCAATTAGTTGGCTACCTCCTTCTCTTTAAAAAATATAATAAACTTTGTCCTGTGTAAATATTAAAATATATTGTGTCTGTGCATGGTTTTCCCAGCGGTAATAAAAAAAAATCGTCTTGAAGTGAGGAAACACGGGTGAGGTAGCCAGCGCTGGTGCTTCTTATGCGCTTGTGGTCCTATTGTCCGGATTTGCCGAAATAAAGCGAAAGTATAAATTAAAAGCCGTGCACGTCCGCGCCAACAATGGTGCCGTAAGCTTTTAGCCAGAACAAAAGTGAAAATGTTGAGGCAACGCAAGAGAATCCTCAAATTATGTGGGTAACAGAACTCCGGTAATGACACTTTAGGGGCGGGAACGTTCTCTCTCCCAGTCTCTCTCTCCGAGTCATGCCGGCACTTCAGCACGAGTGCGCGTTTTTCTCTACATTTGTTCCGCGTCTTATTCTAGAAGTATATAATACATTCTCTTTGCATTGCACTGGTAGCACTGGAATATCCCGCAGGGGAGCTTATTTCTCGCGCCGCGGCTTGTGAACTGGAACCGACCGGCGTGCGGCGTCCAAAGCCCAGCCAGTCCAATCCATTGGCAGCGCGCAGCGTTGTTTTGTTTTGGCGTCTCGCTCCTCGAGCGGCAAGTTGCTGTCGTGCGCGAAGTGTCTGCGACGCCCTTCTCTCGCAGCTTTCGTGCCTCGGTCTGCTCTCACTTGGTGAAGCGGGCCCCGCCTTCTCCCGCCTGCAAAACGGAGCCTCGTCCAACGACCGTCACTTGCGAGACTGCCTTTTTCAGTTCCCTGCGTCGACTCGGCAAATCAACGCCGGTGCTCTAGAGGCCGTTTGCCGCGACAACGCGAGGCAGGGCAGCAGCGACCAAAATGGGCATCGCCAAGCTGTACCGGGCCGTGACCAAGTTGAAGCAACCGTTTCGCTTCCTGGCCCACCTGTCCCTTTGCGGGTTCATCAGCGGCTTCCTGTTCGTACTCACCGGCGTGCTGCTGCTCGTTTTCTACGGGTCCAACATTCGCGAGGACGACGCTATCAAGCGGTGAGCGAGAAAACACCGGCTGCCAAGCGCGCGGCTCGCGTGCGATTGTTTCGTTCTTTGCAGACACTTGCGAGGCTTCCTCGCATGTGTGTACGGCGCAATTGCGAAAGGCCGCGCGCCAAGCTCAAAATGTCCGTATTTGGCGGCTCCGTGTTCCAGGACTCGGGCTCTGTGATATTCAGGGTGGAAGTTTCGGAACGGAAGGGGACGTTGGCGATCGGCGTCATCACCGGCCAAGAACTTGCATTTCGTACAGTTTGTCATCGCTTGTGACCTTGTCAGATGTGCACTTCCGGTCGCAATTCAGTCAATCCAGCTCGAGCGCTGTGTAGTTTTCATGTACGCCGACTCCGCTCCCCGTAATCGCTCTTCGATTGCATTTGAAAGATTCGTTACAGAACGAGCTCAACGAGAATTGAAAGGGTTCTGTGGCAGGGTACGAAAAAAAAAAAAAAAGTAACAGCAACTTAAACTATGGCTTCCTGTTTATTATGCTGCGTTTTAATATGCATCCAGGTTTCTGCAGCGAGCAGAGGTAAAAGAAAATGGGAGGGGGGTTCTTTCATATGTGTGTCTTCAAAGCTATAGTCAAACGTTCGCATGCTCATCGCGCGGAGAAGGTCAAAATTTCATTCTGCAGAGAATTTTGAAAAAAAAAAAAATTGGCCCTGGTTTTCAGTTGTTTTGCATAACATAGGTGCATAACTATGATGATTTATGCATAGCTACATGTCATGTTGCAACAGTGCCGTGGTACACACATGTTCTCAGTATTTATTTATTTATTTATTTATTTATTTATTTATTTATTTATTTATTTATTTTTCTGCCAAACGTGAGCTATAAATAATTACACCTAGCAGTCCTTGTGTTGCCTGTTGTACTGCTAGCTGTCATATTAATTCTTAATCATGTGAGGCATTTTGTTGACACCAATTTGTGTCCAGTATACTGTTAACTGAACAAGTAACTCAGCGTGATATAAAAGACAGACACAAGAAAGGGAGAAACAAAGACAGGCGCTTGTCTTTGTTTCTCCCTTTCTTGTGTCTGTCTTTTACATCGCGCTGAGTTACTTGTTCAGTTATGGAAAACCAACTAGCCCAACAATTAACTATTCCAGTATACTGTTGAATGTGAAATGCCAGCTTCACTCAAACATAACCTTAATTTTGTGGATGAATTGGTTCCTAGATGTCACATGTCATTCTAATTTTCCTTGGCTATTTGTAGGTTGCTGCGGATGGCACAGTACATCTGCACGCACAGACAGATCCATAAGTGCTTAAGTGCATCGTGCTATGCACCTGAACTTGGACAGAAGCTTATTAACAACTCTGGGAATGAGGAACTTTAGATGGTGCAGATAGATTGTGTGAGAGTAGGATATGTGTCAAAACTGCGTTGAACAGGTGAGAGTACAACGTAATAAATCCTTTTCCTAATTTGAAAGGTCACTTCTCCACATTGTGCGCTTGCAACCAAAAGCATTGGTCACCATTTAGGGGGGATGAGGCACAAGCTGTGCACGCTAGCACTTGGCAGTCGCACATGATTTCATCGCAGGAGCCGCACCTGTATATTCCTTCACGTATGGCATACAAACTTTGCACACACACGCGGATGAAATGATTGACTGCACCGGCACTAGTTTGACAAAGGGCATTGTGGGAAAGCCAGCTTTACATTCTAGAAGAAGGCTTGTTGATTGTTCAAAGTAGCATGGATAAAACAGTCATGCAGGGTCCATTTATTCTTGCAGAGAATTATTCTGCTTTCCACCCTTCTTATAATCCATCCCAATAACTGGCTGGCGCCAGCGGTTACGGCAGCGTGGCTTCGTCTGAGCGAATGACACATTAAAGATTGCCAGGTGCAATGGTTGTTTGACTATACAGCTTCTGAGCAGCCTAAATTTCATGGGATAATTCATTTCTTACAGATATACTGCCTTTTGTGCGCACTTTTGCAATCTGCTCAATGTTTTCACCCTGGCAACATGCAAGTGGTCTTCTTTTCACATTTAGAACACAGCCTGCTGTGATTTTGAGGCTGGAACTTAAGATCATCTATACATTGCAACTAGGAGGGCTTACCTGTCAGTGGCACCAGTGGCTGCTGTGGGGACTTTCCAGCTGTATTTGGCTGTACTGCCACTGGCCATTGTAGCTCCCTAGTGATCAGGTCATCATTATCGTGTCAAGCCAACAACGAGAACAATGACTAAATAATGCTTCCTGCGTGCATGAAACGTGTGGCATAAAGTGCTCTTGTTAGCATGAAAGAAGCCCGTGAATACACGCAAAATTGCCGTGCGATTGGCCGCTCGAGCCACTTTGCGTGTATTCACGGCCTTCTTTCACGCTCTAAAAAACACTTTTATGCAGGATGTCTTGAGCAACAGAATGCTGTATCGGGAGTTTTTCATGTTACTCATTGAGACTTTTCATCTAATTATAATATTTGAGAAGAGGATTAATTAAGACTAATGATGTAATTAGGCAGAATGCACGAAATAATCTCAGTATCTCCAAGTGACTGCAAACAACATTACCTTGGTTCTGTCCAGCTACTGTGGGCATTTGCATATTTTTAAATCCTGATGCATGATAGTTGGGACAACCTATATATGTGACTCCCATTATTTTTCACTTACCATTGCTTCACTGGTAAGAGAGAGTAAACAGCAATTTGTTTTCGCCTTGGAAAGAGAACACTTATTGTGTCTGAGCTACAGTAGACTGCATGTCACTCATTGTCAGTGTTGGAGGCCTCCTTGTCACTATCAATTGCCCAGAGCATCTAATCTTTCGTGCGGTCTGGGACATTTAAGATACCACATTTCTTATATGCCTTGGAGACCGTGGCAGCCCGATTACAACATCTAGAGTGCCTAGCAAACTGACAGAGCAGGCACAAACCTACATATCACAGCTTAAACAGCTGCAGCAGCGTGTGAATTGGATTGGATTACAGAAATCTTTAATAGCAATTGTGATAACGTGTCACTATTGTAGTTGTCGTTTCATACTCGAATCTATTGTGCATGCCATTTTTTTTAAATTTTTTCGGAAAATAAAAAGTGAATGCGAGAATCCACTGAATATATTAAGTTATAAGGTGCTGTTTGTGTGTGCAAGAAATCACATACATGTGGAACCTTGAGAGGTAAATCCACGATTGAAAGTTGATCTGAAGATCCGTGGCACGTACCCGCAATAAGGCGTTGACAGAATCTGGTAGTTATGAGAAGCAGACAAAGACACGGTGAATTGATTTGGAATCTTCAGAAGTTGTTACACACACATAGAAAATTATAGGGTGTGAAAAAAGTAGAAATAAAGATTACATCTATACAAACAGAGAAAAAAGAATAAACAATTTATCAATGTAATCGATTGGTTCCCATACGATAGACCTGTACTGTGGAGCAAAGAATTCTGTGCCTGAACCCAATAATAGAGGCTACAGAGAACGTTATTACAGGCGCAGACAGACCGAGACCGCAAGCCAAGCTTTGTAATGCCCCTTTTCTTCGAACAGTGGTCGGTAGATGGTGCCGTTATCTGTATACACCTTCTTTGTCCTTCACTTGTTTTTCGTGCTGTGTTTTGTTTCCATTTACTGTGTTGAACCTGGGTGCATGTTCACAGTCGCCTTGGCCTCTGCACAATGTCGAATGTCTCCTGTTGTGCAGAATACCAACGTGGATCGGCATCATCGCCACAGGCAGCGGGATCATGTTTCTCTTTGTGGGTGTCACTCTGACCATCTTGCTGTGTAAGCTCTTCAACCAGCAGGCAGCCAGAGAGGCAAGTCGCTGATGCTTCTACTGATCTCATGAAATTAACAACCAAGTTTCAGTGACAACCTGCACCTCCCCTGCCAATTTCTTGTGCCACAGTGGAACGACCGATTGTCACCTCATGTGACCTGTGAGCAACTTTATGTGCTGATATGGCAACATAATTTCTCATTTAAGGGATAAATTATGCTAATTTTTATCATTGCGAACTGTGATTTTTTAAATAATTACAACATTGAGACACAGTCCGGTCAGTTGTGGCTCCCCCTTAGGTGCCTTTGCAACTCATTTTAGGAGTAGCCGTTGCTGTTCATTAAGTGGCCCGCATTACTAAGTTAATGGGCTGTCGGTAACGTTACCTTTATACTGACCTGACTTCGTGCATGTGTGACTAGTAGGAAGCTGATATTGCTGTCACAAGTTATAGGGTAGCAAACCTTTCAATGTTTTACATCTATCTCTTTTTTTCTGGGAATGGAATTATAAATCTATAGTCGTACTTCGTTTTAATGAACTCGCATTTGACACAAAAATACATTCGCTATTTGTTATTTGCTATTTGTTATAAGCATATCCTGATATCAGCGGAAAAATCGCATTATAGATTCTAGATATAAAATTTGTTAAATATGTTGTCGTTACACCCAGGTTTGATTGTATTGTTGCTAGGTAGCATGGTGTGAAATCCTGAATGGCACACCAAATTCTTTTTAAAAATTAAGTAGGATAGGGCTGAAGAAAGGAAGTTTTTGCTCGTGGCCAAATCCGATTTCCCTCTTGAAGTATACTACATGAAAAACTCAGATATGCTTTTATGAGACGACTACTTGCTCATATGCTTTTATGAGACCGATTTTATTGAAATTTGTTGCATTTCAGAAAGTTAAATGTTTCTGAGAAGGAAACGGGGGGAATTTTTATTTTGGACCATGCTTTTTGTATGAAGAATTGCTTAAAATCGGTAAGATAGAAACTAGAACCACGAAGTTTGCTATTCCGCAACTCTGCATCAGAAACAGATATTGTAGTTCTGTAAATGCATCTTTAGAGTGTAGCGAGTGAATAAATTTAATATATGAGTTTACAGCTTATGGGAAATTGTTGCAATGTTTATGAGGGTTTTGCAAAAGTACTAGTCACAAACCAGCAGTATACTTCAGAGTGGTGCATAATAAATTCCGCGGTTTTACGTGCCAAAACCACGATATGATTACGAGGCACGCTGTAGTGGGGGGACTCCAGAAATTTCGACTACCTGGGGATCTTTAGCGTGCCCCCAATGCAGGGGACACAGACGTTTTTGCATTTTGCCCCCATCGAAATGCGGCCGCCGCGGCCGGTGTTTGATCCCGCGACTTTGTGCTTAGCAACGCAACACTGGGTGTATAATACATCAACGTTGTCTGCTCTCGATTATTATTAGGTGCAGTTTACAGAATTAGGATATCGTTTTTGTTGCCGAGTTGCAGAGCTGTAAGCTCAGCACTTATAGTTGTTTTTTCTTTATTATTCTAAAAAATATAGATAACTCATAAATTGAAAATCCACTTGCTACAGTGACTAGATTTTAAATTGTCCTTTTAAATGTTACAAACCTTATCATAATCGGTGCTGTGGTTGACAAGAAAAATTATTACTCCATCCCAATGCATTTAGATAGGAGCTCCAGAGCTCAAGCATCCCCTTTCTTAACCCAGCTTAAATTTGGGTGAGTTGGTGGGTCTATTTTGTAAAAAGAGGGAAACTGTAGACAAGGACAAACAACAACAACAAAAAAGGGATAGGAGAAGTTCCGAACTTGTGGATTTGATGCTTTTTTTCTTTTTGTTCCTGCTTGCTTGTACTATGGTGTCTCATGATATGGAGTAGCGCTGCGTCACATTTACGAGGCATGGGAACAGGGAAGGGCACGTGTTGAGTTCCGTAAATAGGAGCGCCATGTATGCTTGACTCTGCCATCTATATCGCTGGCAAATTCATGCTGGAAATTTGCACAGAGATAGCATCTCGTGGTGCATTTGCTTTTATATTATGTTTGCGTGCATTACTTGGGCTGGTTTTGACCTCAGTATGAAGCGGGAATTGTCTGCAGCAGGTTCCACTCAAAAACTATTAGGTTTGCTGCAAATGAATGGTGGCACCATCTGTCACCGCTACGGCAAAACACGGCACGGTGGTGCCCTCATTCGCCAATACGGCAAAGCGCAGCGTTTGCAGTTGAAAGACTGAAAAGCTTATCATTTCTTGCTGCCAAAACTGCTCTCATAGTAAGGCAAATTTTCGTTGTGTTTTACCACTGTCTCAATTTGTTGGGGATGTTTCTGATGTCTGTGCACTTTGAGAGAATGCACGAATGTAAAAGTTTTTGGAAACATTTTTTCCTCTTTTATTTTCTGCCCTACACTACGTTGGCAATAATGTCTCAGCAGGTGCGATGGCCCATAACGGTCCAAACCATCGGTCGGTCACTAACCATCGACTGATCACTAACAACTATGAATTACTTATCAGGAAAAGCCAACGCATACATGCACACCCCTCTCTACGCCTTCTAAGAAGCAAGGAAATTGTAGTCAACATGTCCTGCCCATCTCATCGCTGCTCCTTTGTCCCCCTGGCTCATTTTTGCCTAATGACTGCAACCTCAGAGGGTTACCGTAAGTGCACCGCGGGAAGAGAGAAAAAAAAAGCGAAAGAAATGAGCAGTATCCAGAGAACGGTTGCCAGTGCTGCCACTGCTGAGGGGAACCGATAAGTTGGATGGGAATGGGGATAGTAAGCATAGAATTCTTTATACCTCTGTTCATATTACACATCTGCCAACTCTCCCGAATTTTCAGTAAGGTTTACGAAATTAGGCTCTTTGTACAATTTTACAAATGTTGCATCAGATTTTATGAATGCTCTTCGAGAAAAAGTCTCACTCGTCTGTTTCCAAACCTTCCTTTGCGAATCCCCTGATGGTGAAACGACATTGAAGGGTTACTGGCTTTGAGCAAGTTTATACAGACTAGTCCCTGAAGCAAGTGAAACCAGCGACACCACAAACAGTGTGTGTTGCGTGCCAATGTATTTGCTGTGCCATGTTTGTGGCTGCTTTGTGTAATGCATCTGAAGGTAAATCGTTGTCAATTAAGTGTGTATGTATTCCAGAAAGTTGTGTGCTCAAGGCAAGCTTTAAAAATAAGTTTGTGCTATCCTCCCCCCTTCTTCACTTAGTGTCGTGTTTGCAGGATTTCAATGTCGCACATTGGCATGTGTGATCGGGGTCCTTTTAAAAAAAATCTGTTTGGGAACATGTTCCTCGAAGGGCATCACACGCATTCCAGCATGTTGTTGCTCAGGTTTCAAAGAAAGGCGTTTCACTGCCCCATTAAATGGTGCCACCGAGGTTCTGCCTCGCTGATCCTTTGTAATAGTTTTGTAATAATTTTTTTTCCAGGGAGATCACATGCACATCCAGCGCTTCCCTTCCCAGCCAGGCCTGTACCCAGTTCAGGCTACAAACGGTGGTGCCTCCGGCGACGCACAGGACACAGCCGAGACCGAAAAGCTCACCTGATTCTGCTGCAGGCTACATCTGGCTGGGGAATTCGGCTTGGCCTGGAAGTTGGCTCTGGTGGTCATCTCGCTTGCTGGCCTGTTTATCTGTTTCTTTCCTTGTCCCTCTTGCTGGTGTTTCTTGTTCTTGTGGGCCAGTCCATTTGGGCACCTCTTATTTTTGCATGCTAGTTGTTTTTTCTATCTTCACTTTGTGATGTATTTTGCCCAATGAGCTTATTTCTGCCTCTAGAGAATGGCGTACTTGCAGTAGCATCAGCATTAATTGGCCGATGCCTGTGCTAGCTTGGCCATGGCGTGAGATGATAAGAATGAGTCTAGCTATGCGTGAGAGATTTGCCGGACACACATCGTTGGGCATCTGATCTTGGTCACATTGACAGGGTGCCTGTTGGTAATCCGTTAGCAGAGTTGTTATCGTGAGATTTGCCGACCTTTTGTCAGTTTTTTTTCCTTTTCATGTGGCTTTGCACTTGTAGGCAAGCGGTAAGCTTGGCAATTAGCTACTGGCTGATTGCATGTGACAGAAAGCAGCATTTGAAGCGCATAGACACAGGTATTGTGGCACCTGTGTCTTCCATGCTGTGCCCTGAAATGCTTTTTTTATTCCGCTAACATTAAGCAACCTGCCAAAGTTTGTCTTCATTCTGCTTTGATAGCGGTGGAGCGTGACAGTGCATCTTTATGTGCAGAGAACACACGGCTTGTATTTAGGCAAAATTATTTTGCCTAAATGTATTTTTGAACCAAAGTTGCTGAAAACATGTATTACGCCGTCCTCCATTCAATCAGGATGTGTCTATCGGCATGCATACCTCAGAGATGAAATTTTGGTAAGGTGCTCCGTGTCAGTGCAGCACTTGCTATCGGCCACCAGAATGTTATGCATCGCCACAATATTTTATTCTATTGTACCATGTTGATGCTACTGTCATGTATCCCTCACTTACGATGATCAAAACTAGCAATAGCAGCTGCTATTGTTAATGGAGCCTTGTCTTTAGTACCAAAATTAGGTGAATCTCTGTTGCATTTATTTGTTAACCGCCGTGCATATTTTCAAGTATAACTGTCAAAGTTGTCAAAGAGCGGATAATAGATAAAATGACGTGTCTAGTGCTTGGTTAGACACTCCCCGTGTTGTGAGATGCCATTTGTGCAACTGCTCAGTCAGATTTGCACAGATAAATTCAGACGAGTCGGAGCGTTCAAAGAATACAGCAGCGCTTGGAAGCTGCACTTCGAGTGGCAAGAATCTACGTGTATGTGTGTTTTGATTGTGCTGTTTTGCTCGCTCATGCTCTGGGTGATGTCTGTGAACTGAGAGGTGTACTCCACTTACTATGAAAGGCTTTCTCCTTTGCAGTTCTCTTTTTGATTTGATATGAACACTCTGTTCAGGGTGTAACTTACTTTCCAGCAATCTTCTGGGGAATCGGCAATTTTATACATTGCCGTTCATTGTGTTCATCTGGTAAAAATGACATCAAGGAATTGTTGTAAATTCGAGGATTTGTAGTTAAGTCTCGGCGTTTGTCTTATCACACTTGGTTGTCATTTAGTGCATTGAACTGGGCTGTGCTCAAACCAAAAAGAAACATGAGCGGGTAAGAACCAGCTAGAATACAAGTTTGCGTTCTGGCGTTCACGAGTGTGTTGTTCTCGTGTGATCCATTCTCAGATGTGACGTTTTAGGGACCGGAGTGTGTCTCGCAGTCGGCGATGCATTGATGCTGCCTGGTGTTTTCCATCAGGTCTGTGTAAATGCTATTGTGCTCAATCTTTTCCAATGCACATTTTATTCTGGCCTTGTAGTCTCACTTTCTAGCTGCCTCTCAGGGATCATGAATGATGGATGGGTAGGATAGAGCGGTTAAGACACTGATGGTAATTCATGCAGTTTCTTTATTGCGTGTTGGTCGGACCAGCACCTGCTCTATTTTTTCAATTCCAGTGCAATCGCTCGCTTCGCAATGGGAGTCGTTCGTGCGCCCGCATTGTGACGTTACCCAGAGGATACGAGTGTTTGCATCACGCGTGCATCTGAGCCACTGAGTGCGTGCCACTGCCGTTCGGGAGGGGATGCGGTAGACGCTTCACGCGTCTGTCAGGATTACTTCCTCCGACTTCCGTCGTGAGGTGCCACCCAGAGGGTACTCTCTCCCACGACTGTAAAGCAGGCGCGAACGCTAGCTGACGGGGGAGAGGTGGAAAGGGCGATCGGAGAGGGTGGTGAACCGTTGGATCGGCTGCATCTGGCTGGCATTGAAAAAATAGAGGAGGCGCTGGGTCGGACGAATCCCATGCACTTAGCGGTGGCCAAACACCGAAACCTGAGCACGTGTCTCATGTGTAAGATTGCCACCTATGTTAGACAAAGAAGATGGGCAATAAATAGGGGTGGAAGGGCAAATATCACCAAATTTGTTGTCAAAAGGTACCATACAATGAAACAAAAAGCAAGTTGTGACAAATATTTGCGTACAACCTGAATTGCAACTTGTTTTCCGTAATTGCTATGCATCATGTTTACACCACCGTAAGAAAGGCTGTTGGTATATGCGCGGCAGTCATGGTCATTAGAAACATTTCAAATGCGCTGTTGAACATTTGCCCTTGTTCTTGGTCTTGAGAACTCAAGCATAATCTTCATTTTAGTTTGTTTCATAATTCTCTCCGTGAAACCGGCAACGCGAATGTTCTTGCAGCACACATTTTTCACTTCACACAAGGGCATAGGGAAAACCAGTGAACGCATGTCAGGTTGATCCTGCAAAAGACGACGTCTGCATAAGGCTGGTCGTGCCGCTCGAAAACCACACAAGTGGCAACCCTACTTTCGTGTCTGATTCACTGTGCTGCTACTGGAAACCTGCCGTATGAATTGGCTTTCGACTTGCAGAACAGACCAGGCGAGGTACAACTTTTTGTTTGTTGCTACTGTCCTTGATGCAATATCAGAGCCGAGGGATTCACCATGTTACGTTTCAATAACAATGTTCCTTGAAACATTTGAGCAAAAATGAACAATTTAAATGCCAGCCTGCCGTTGCTGGAAAGGTCCAATTGACCACACTCGTAATGGATTGCAGCTTGTCACTTCATTTGCTATTTCTCAATACCTTTCCAGCCGTTTCTCAGTCATGTAATCTTAGCCCATTTGGAGGCGTTACACATTTCTCCTGATGTGCATAATTTACATCCTGTTGCCACGTCTCATAGGCAAGGCATCTCCTTACGTAGTCATGCAGTTTACCTGATTATTATAGTAACCTTTCTCGCTGCGTGATGTGTCCAGCTGTTTGTCTTGCATAAATTGGGTTCTTTTGAAATCTGCCGTCGGGATCACCTCCAGAGCATGGCTATCTCGAAGAATGACTGCATCTCGGAAATATATCTTAGCAATACTACCCTTTGCTTCAAAGTCTGAAACATTAGGCTGCGACTGTTGTCTTGTAAGAACTCCCATCGCAGGTCGTGAGATTCTTGGGAAGCAAGGAAAACTTGTGTTCAGTTTCTTTTCTCTTTTCCTCAACAAGCAAGAAACATTGCTATCTCCCTCACAGTTCCTTTGTAGAATTGATCATCGTGGGATCATGTTGGTAACCTCTCTCTGCTCCAGACTGTTTGAAATCTTCAACTTCAGCCAATTAGCCAGCCACGTTGTGGGTGAGAGGCATGCCTGGTGTATACAAAGTGTTTGAGCCACAACAGAAGCTTGTGCCTTTGGCACAGAACATTGAGCAGGTTGTTCTCATGGATGTTCAAATTTGTGTGTTCAAACGTTCATGTGCAAAGCTTTCTCACTATAGCTCACAGTGGGTGTGATTGTTCATTTTTTGCTAGTGTCAGGATGTCTTACACATTCTTGTAATCTTTTTAAATCTTGGAGTGATCAAGTAATGGGCTCTTTTTTCCGGAACCCGTTGCTGAGCATCGTCCATTTCACATTTTCATTCTTGTGTATGGTGCTAAAAAGACACAAAAACGAAAAAGGACATAATATGGCTAACAGTGCAAAAACGGGACGAAGATGAGAGAAGCGGATGGACACGAGCACTGTCAGGTTAGCAGTGCCTGTGTCATCTGTTTTTGTGATCTCTGTTCCATTTTTTCGCTGTTTGACATATTATGTTGTCATACCAAAAAGCCTGGCGAACAACTATGTTGCAAAAAAAAAGAATACAACCAGGGCTCCACATTTCAGTGCCATTGATTTTTGTCCTGACTGACATATAGATATCAAAGCATACTCAAACCGTAACAGCATTGCACATTTTGTCACCTTTCGTAACAGCACAATGTTAGTTGTTTGGTTGGGTGAAAAACTTTATTGAACAGCACAATGTTAGTGAATTGTTGTTTTGTGTTACTTGAAAGTTTTTTTTCTCGAGGTCTCCAAGCCTTCATGATTTACAACAGTGGGGTGCTGTAAATACCTCATGAATTGCTTCATAAATGAACCTATTTCAAGCACATTACTTCACCCTCTAGATGCCGAAAACAAGTTTTGGCTGGCGACAGGAAAAAATGAATGAAGGTGGATAGAGACAGGAAGTGGACAGCGTCCTTGCATCTCACTCGCGAATTGAGGCCTCAGCAGCCTCACACATGGTTAAAGGTCTTGTGTGGTTGTCTGGTGTTGCGAGAAAGCTTGACACATTATTAGATGTGTTGCAGATGTAATTGCCTGCTCTTAAAGGCTCTACAAAGAGTGCTATTGGCCCTTCTTAGTCAACTATTCTGTGTAGTTACAGGAAGTAGCAAAAAGCATGGCAGCTATCGCTAAGATTTACAATGCTTTCTTGATTGTTGTCTCTTTTGAAAAAGATGTAAAGACATGCTGTCAGACTTATTGGACTCCACATAGATTAGATGGTTGGTATGGAGATTATGGCCAACTAATAACAGTGCGTAATACAACGGATGTAACATACGTACAAAAGACATATACAGCGCTCTTCAATGTTACGTCCCTTGTTTTGTGCACTGGTGTAGGCTCTAGTGAAAATTACGGTTTTAGTGGCTCTAGGACATGTCAGCCCCCAAACCAACAAGCCCAACTGGTTACCCTCCTCAAAGTGAGTTGTCATCAAGTACATTTGAGAATAGCCAAATTGTGTCTTGCTGGAAAAACGCCAGAAAAATGCATTTGCAACCCGAGATACCATAGATTATATTATGCATGTGGGCAGTTTCATTATGCATCTTGAGCCTCCTTCTTACGTGGCTTTGAAAAAAGGAAACTCGTAATAGTATGCCACAACCAATCTGGGATCCTGTAGATTACAGATCTTGCACTTGTTCAGTTGATGCTTCATCCTTATTCCCTCTTGCACAAGGTGCAACATGAGCTTTAAGAAATGTACTCCTGTCCCGTGACACATTTTTGTTGTTGAAACCGCAATGAAGATTATTATTTTTGCATTGTGCAAATGATGGAAACCCTGTATTTACACACCCATACTTGACATGCCAAGAATGGAACTGAGGGACACTGTATAGGTGCAGAAAAACTTTTGGAACTGAGATGTTTGTCACTAGTGTTTCAGACTGTGGGATGTTTTTTTGTTTGTTTCTTTTTTTTTTTCGGTACAACTCTTCGAGTGAAGCATTTGTTCCTATTGTGTGTGCATATTGTAGTTTTGGGCTGTGGTGTGTGTGAACTACTGTGATATGTCAAAGGATGAGAATCCACACTTCATGAACTGGAGAACCTGTCATAAAAACTCGACAAATCTGTGATTGTCATGAGAGGAGAGAGTCTGCTGTGGGGCACACCCTTATCCGAACGCGACTGTCGAAGACGAAAATGTACATTTTTGCTGTGCTTACATACACTTTGGTCTTTTAATTAAGGTGTCTTTCCTCATTGTAGTATATTTAGTCGCCCCTCTTCATGTACAAATTAATTCCGTGTGAAATAAAGTCTGTGCTTATATGCGACTACCTAGTGGTTGTAGTGCTTTTGGTACTTGTATCAGATTTTTAGCTTGTTCATACCATTTAAGGCAATACCGGCTTAGCGGAGTTGTAAACATCAGAAGCAGCATTGGTAGCACTGTCTTGTGGCGCAGAATTTGACAGAGAACACATTCTTGAAATTACAAAACACATACTAATTAGCTGCTGGCCTTAAGAGTCAGAAACTGCATAGTAATTGTTAAAATTCACTCCTTGATTACTTCAATGAAAACATCCATACAGTAAAAAACATATTGCTGACATTTGTGATTGGGCAGAATACCACAAGATGTCGCAGCAGCATCACTGCTGTCCACCTCTCTGGTGACCCAGTATTCCTTAAAGGGTGAGAGGCACTATATGCAAAAGCTGAAACTATTTGATGTTGAAGGTGCTGGGATGATGTAGCTTGGCAATTCTTCATGTTGAAAGTTATAACATCCATGCAGAGCACTTCATATTTTAGCTCCATGGAAGTGTTGCAGTGAGTAATCAACCTGGCACTTGCCACATCATTGGAATGGTCTCTTCATCCATATTGACACGTATACATCTTTATCTTTCACCGGTGGCCGCTTTCCACCGGCTAACAAATGTTAAACGTTATCACTCGGCGCAGGACGCGCCTGTATCGGAAGTTTCTAGAACGTTATCGATGCTTCTTTCCATTGCCTGTTTTCACCGACGCTTATGGTATCTGATTGCATGACTGACGCGAATTGTCTAGAACTTTCTGGAAGACACGCGGGCATCAGGGATTAATCTAGAACCTTCGATGACTCGGGTATAAAAGCCGACGCGTTTCGCCGCTGATCAGATTTTCGACGATCGCCGACTGTGTTCGCCGCTATCGTTGTGCTTTGAGTGTAGCTTGCTTTTGTGGGCACAGGTTCGCCCAATAAACAACCGGTTTCGTCATACAGTTTTGCGACTGTTTTCTTTACCGTCACTACTACGTGACATCTGGTGGAGGTGCTAGTGCGTTCATGCAGCGAACGCCCCCGCAAAGCCGCGACCCAAGCCCGAAACCGGAGGACGAGACCAACGTCGCCAAGGACCAGCGAGCTAGCCGTAGGCAGCAAGGACTTGTGCCGGAGTTCGGACTTCTTCCCGAAAAGACCACTGCAATCAAAGCCAAGTCAACGACCAGAATGGCAGCACCAGCGTCCCCCATCCTGCTGCAGCATCCTCGGGAGCCACCGACTTTTCATGGATCATCGGCTGAAGACCCTGAAACCTGGCTGGAGACATATGAGAGGACCGCGACGTTCAACAAATGGAGCGACGACGACAAGCTGCGCCATGTTTATTTCTCGCTTGAAGACGGCGCCAGAACCTGGTTCGAGAATAGGGAGCGTGCACTAACAACTTGGGACCTCTTCCGAGCCGCATTCCTGGACACCTTCACGAGCGTCGTCCGTAAAGAAAGAGCTGCAGCCTTGTTGGAAAACCGTGTACAGCTCCCGAATGAGAGCATCGGTATGTACACTGAAGAAATGACTCGATTATTCCGGCACGCCGACCCCGCTATGCCAGAAGACAAGAAAGTTCGCTTGCTCATGCGGGGAGTTAAGCAGGAGCTATTCGCCGGACTGGTGCGGAATCCACCAACGACAGTCCAAGACTTTCTCTCGGAGGCTACGACAATCGAGAAAGCACTGGACATGCGCAACCGGCAATACAATCGCCGTTCGACGCCACATTACGCCGAAGTCCAAGGACTCTCCCACGATCTACGAGACACCATCAGGGGGATAGTACGCGAAGAGCTGCAGAAGTTGCTACCGTCGTCGCAGCCTCAAGTTGCTTCCATCGCCGATATCGTGCGGGAGGAAATCCAGCAATCGCTAGGACTTCCCGAATCGCCGCAATCCGAGCCGGAAGCGCTGACCTACGCCGCCGTCGCCCGTCGTCAAGGCCCCCCTCCGCGCTCGCGCCAGGGCCCCGTAACGCCGCAGTTCCGACGTCCACCACCGCCACCGCCAGCACGCCCACCCGTCGCCCAGCGCAGCTACCAGAGGAAGACGGACATTTGGCGCGCCCCCGACCACCGCCCGCTCTGCTATCACTGCGGGGAAGCCGGCCATGTCTACCGCCGATGTCCATACCGCGAGATGGGCCTACGAGGGTTCGCCGTCAACGCGCCGCGTCCAGTGCGGGGTGAACGACCGCGCGACATTGCCGACTACCTCGCCGGAGCCCAGTGGCAACCCCGACGACCCTCACGCTCGCCGTCACCAGGCCGCTACATCTCGCCGCATCGTCGTCAGTACACCGGTCCCACCCGGGGACGATCTCCCAGCCCTTACCGGGGAAACTAAAGGCAGCAACCGATGGAGGTGCGGTTGCTGTACGACGCAATGCCGAAGATCCTCCGCCGACGACGACGACGATTCGCGAATCATTACGACGAGATATCCGCACGCCACCTAGCAACAGCCTTGACAGCACTTCGCCGCCGCAAGAAGACCGGCCGACGCGACGTAGCAGCAGCGGAGCAAGCCGACGCAGCCGTGATCCGACGCCACGACTTAACCGTAATGCTAGACGACGGTCTACCGACTTAGACGTGCTCATCGATGGTCATAACGTCACCGCTCTCGTCGACACTGGCGCCGACTATTCCGTCTTCAGTGGCGCGTTCGCCGCCAAGTTAAAGAAGGTGAAGACGGCCTGGCAAGGACCTGATATCCGGACAGCTGGAGGCCACCTAATAACGCCGGCTGGAATCTGCACAGCCCGAGTCACGGTAAACAACCGCACTTACCCGGCGAGCTTCGTAATCCTGCAGCACTGCTCCAGGGATGTCATCCTAGGCATGGACTTTCTAAACCAATACGGTGCAGTCATCGACTTAAGATCCAAGTCGATAACGCTTTCAACGCACAACGCGCTACCACCGGATACAAGCATAAGTTACCATGCCTTGAATGTGCTTGAAGAACAAGTCACCATTCCGCCTCGCTCCAGCGTAATGATTTCCGTCGGTACCGAAGTGCCTGCAGACATGGGGGGTATCATCGAGGGCGATCATCACCTACTGCTCGACCGTGAAATTTGCGTCGCTAGAGGCATAGCTGAGCTACGTGCAGGGAAAGCAAGGGTGATGCTCACGAACTTCAGCCCTGAATACAAGCACATTAACAAAGGCACCACGGTCGCCTACATCGACGAAATATTACAAGCCAGCAGTGCTTTCGCCTTCACGGATTCCAGTGCACCTGCAACGACGACTATAATACCTGAGCCAACTTTCGACGTCAATCAGAACCTTCCCAGGCATAAGAAAGAACAACTAAAAGCGCTGCTCCTGCAATACAAGGACTGCTTCTCGTCGTCGTCAAAAGTTCGACAAACCCCTGTCGCCAAGCACCGCATCATCACCGACGAAAATGTCCGCCCACTCCGTCAGAGCCCGTACCGAGTTTCGGCGCGCGAACGTGAAGCCATAAGGCACCAAGTCGACGAAATGCTACGCGACGACATCATCCAGCCGTCCAAGAGTCCGTGGGCGTCCCCCGTGGTGTTAGTGAAGAAGAAGGATGGAACCCTACGTTTCTGCGTCGATTATCGTCGCCTCAACAAGATCACGAAGAAGGACGTATACCCCCTCCCACGGATTGACGACGCCTTGGATCGACTCTACAACGCAAAGTATTTTTCGTCGATGGACCTCAAAACCGGCTACTGGCAAATCGAAGTCGACGAGAGGGACCGGGAGAAGACTGCCTTTATAACACCAGACGGACTGTTCGAGTTCAAGGTCATGCCGTTTGGTCTTTGCTCGGCACCTGCGACTTTCCAACGCGTCATGATACAGTACTGGCAGGCTTGAAATGGCAGACTTGCCTTGTCTATTTGGACGACGTCGTTGTGTTTGCCTCAAGCTTCGAAGAACACCTGCGGCGCCTTGAAACAGTTCTTCAAGCAATCAAAACCTCCGGACTCACGTTAAAGCCAGAAAAGTGCCGCTTCGCATATGAGGAGCTCTTGTTTTTGGGCCACGTAATCAACAAGTCTGGAGTGCGCCCCGACCCTCAGAAAACTGCGGCCATCTCCAACTTTCCTCCGCCCGCTGACAAGAAGGCATTGCGTAGATTTCTTGGACTGTGCGCCTATTACAGGCGCTTCGTCAAGAATTTTTCACGGATCGCTGAGCCACTGACGTATCTCACGACGGCCGACGTCGAGTTCAAGTGGGAGACGCCGCAAGTCGAAGCATTTGAAGAACTGAAGCGACGCCTGCAATCGCCGCCAATACTTGCGCATTTCGACGAAAACGCCGATACCGAAGTCCACACCGACGCAAGCAGCGTAGGACTCGGCGCCGTTCTTGTGCAGAGGACTGACGGACTAGAAAGGGTTGTAAGTTACGCTAGCCGGTCGCTATCGAAGGCGGAATCAAATTATTCCACAACAGAAAAGGAGTGCCTCGCCATCATCTGGGCTACATCAAAGTTTCGCCCCTACCTCTATGGCAGGCCCTTTAAAGTTGTGAGCGACCACCACGCCTTGTGTTGGCTAGCTAACTTGAAGGATCCTTCAGGTCGCCTCGCACGATGGAGTCTGAGACTTCAAGCATTCGACATCACCGTCGTTTACAAGTCCGGGCGAAAGCACTCTGACGCCGACTGCTTGTCTCGCGCCCCCGTCGAACCGCCGCCACAGGACGACCCGGATGACGACACTTTCTTGGGACCCATCAGTGCCGACGAATTCGCCGAACAACAGCGAGCCGACCCGGAACTAAGGAGCCTTGTAGACTACCTGGAAGGCAAGACCGTCATTGTGCCGAAGGTGTTCAGGCGAGGATTGGCGTCGTTTTTCTTGCAAAACGACATTCTCCTAAAGAAGAACTTCTCGCCTCTCCGAGCCAACTACCTCCTCGTAGTACCCTCAGCATTGCGTCCAGAGGTTCTGCAAGCTCTCCATGACGACCCAACGGCTGGACATCTCGGTTTTTCACGCACTCTCGCGAGGATACAAGAAAAATACTACTGGCCTCGCCTCTCTGCCGACGTCGCCCATTACGTAAGGACATGCCGAGACTGTCAGCGACGCAAAACACCGCCGACAAGGCCAGCCGGACTTCTACAGCCAATCGAGCCACCTCGCCGACCGTTCCAGCAGATCGGGATGGACTTACTGGGGCCTTTTCCGACGTCGACGTCCGGGAATAAATGGATCGTCGTCGCTACGGACTACCTTACCCGCTACGCCGAAACAAAAGCCTTGCCCAAAGGCAGTGCCGCCGAGGTAGCCCGATTCTTCGTTGAGAACATCCTCCTGCGTCACGGTGCCCCAGAAGTCCTCATCACCGACAGAGGCTACGGCCTTCACGGCTGAACTAACTCAAGCCATCCTGAGCTACAGCCAGACAAGCCATCGCCGCACCACCGCCTACCACCCGCAGACGAATGGCCTCACCGAGCGCCTAAATAAGACCATCGCCGACATGCTGGCAATGTACGTCGACGTCGAACACAAGACGTGGGATGCCATCCTTCCGTACGTGACCTTCGCATACAACACGGCCATGTGCAAGAAACGACGCACATGGCGCCGTTCAACCTGGTCTACGGAAGGAACCCGGCAACGACGCTTGACGCCATGCTACCAGACGTCACCTGACGAAGAAAATCTCGACGTTGCCACCTATTTGCAGCGTGCCGAAGAAGGTCGACAGCTCGCCCGCCTGCGCATCAAGAACCAGCAGAGGACCGACAGCCGACACTACAATCTTACGACGACGCTACGTCGAGTACCAGCCCGGCTACCGTGTTTGGGTCTGGACTCCGATACGCCGACGAGGACTTAGCGAGAAACTGTTGCGTCGCTATTTCGGACCATATAAGATAATCCGACGTATTGGCGCACTGGACTATGAGGTCGTGCCAGACGGCATTTCGCAATCACAGCGGCGCCGGGCACGACCTGAAGTCATCCATGTGGTGCGTCTTAAACCTTTCTACGCCCGCTGACGACGTTAGGTACTTTCGTTACTTTGTTATTGTTTTTTTGTTTATTAACGCATTGTTTTGTTTTCGCTTTCGTGCTTGTTAGCATCGGGACGATGCTTTTTAAGGGGAGGGTATTGACACGTATACATATTTATCTTTCACCGGTGGCCGCTTTCCACCGGCTAACAAATGTTAAACGTTATCGCTCGGCGCAGGACGCGCCTGTGTCGGAGGTTTCTAGAACGTTATCGATGCTTCTTTCCGTTGCCTGTTTTCACAGACGCTTATGTTATCTGATTGTGTGACCGACGCGAATTGTCGAGAACTTTCTGGAAGACACGCGGGCATCAGGGATTAATCTAGAACCTTCGATGACTCAGGTATAAAAGCCGACGCGTTTCGCCGCTGATCAGATTTTCGACGATCGCCGACTGTGTTCGCCGCTATCGTTGTGCTTTGAGTGTAGCTTGCTTTTGTGGGCACAGGTTCGCCCAATAAACAACCAGTTTCGTCATACAGTTTTGCGACTGTTTTCTTTACCGTCACTACTAAGTGACAATATTTATTTGCACGTCACTACTCATTCTGCATATTTGGTGCGTCACAATAAGTACACGTAACGGCGTGGGAACGTCACGCCCTACCTATCACTGTGCATATGACTGGCATGGCTGCGCTGAATTTTATGTGACATCCTAAACGCTATGTAAGGACCATTCTTCGAAGGCGACTGTACGGATTTCCCGGATCGTATCAATGATTTTGGTCGCATTTCGTATAGCATTTCACGCGACAGTATAGGATTGAGACAACACTCCGCTTTGAATCCACCATAACGTCGTACTTCGCGAATAGTATAGCCGTTAGATGCTCTTGGGGGGGGGGGGGGGATGACAAGGTGCTCTTCATTGCATTTCTTTTTAAGGCAGTTGGCGAATTGCAAATTGGGGGAAAGTATACGGACTTCTTCAGTGCTATGTTGAGCAGGGTGAACCGACCACTCGGAGAAAACGAAGGAGCTTACCAAGTGTCACGGTTAACGTACAGTAACATATGCTCGGTCCCCCCATATTTTAGACAGGAATTGATTTGGGCCCGCTGCCTGAAACCTAACATTCACCGGTCGGCCGAATATATCCCAGATGGAGACATATAAAGACTACTCACAAGGACTCCAAGGAACAACATGAGCTGTCGTGGCTGTGACATGGTTTATAAGAAATAATATGTGTTTCAATTCATGGCTTCAAGAGTTTAATGCGCCTTATTGAAATCGTATGTCAAATGCAATACACATGACTTTCGTTTCAGTTTACAACACATGAGATATATTAAAGCTAACTTCCTACATTACGCGAAGACTCTTATAGTTGTGCGGGAGGAAATCACCCATCACACTTGGTTCGTATGAAATGACCGCAAGAACACTGCATATAGTGACGAGTGATGGGTGACTCTTTGTTCAAATAGAACTAGCAACTGTAAATAAAATTACTAGCGTCTACAGGCAAACATGCGAACTGTGAAGGACACACTGAGTGAAATAATATACGCTTTTGTGTTGAAAATGCAGCAAACTGCAGCAGAAATAAAAAAATCGCATTTCAAATTTTTTTCTGACATAACGACAGTAACTTAGGACTGTCGTAAAAAGCCCTAGCATGCGTCTAAAAACGCGCTGCGCACAAAGTGCGTGGCGCCCAGGGTTTGTCAGCCTTGCGGTGCCCCAGATGATGAAGGTGATTTATGCGCATCCCCTTTGAAACGAGGCGGCGACAAATAGTCAGCTAGCCTGCTTGAGTTAATCAATTACGCTGTACATGCTTTTCATTCCAGCACTTTTGTGTTTGCAGAACAACAAACGTCCGTCAGACTGACGCAGTGCATTGAAACCTGCTTGAGCCTCCCAATCGCGTGCATCACCTTGCGGCCCAATTATTAGGAGATGTGCCTCGCACTTGCGTCAGAACACCTGCGCTTCTCACACCGGGCTCGCTAGAGATTAATCTTTGTTAGCAGGCTGGTTAAGGTTGGCTTCCCAACAGGTCACTACCAGCGTTGTTTCCACCGCACTACTTTCTGGCCCCCCGGTATTCCGCAAACGATGTGGACAAGCTAAAATACTGTCGAAATTGCCTCGTCCGGGCTGGAGCGCACACACACGTAACCGCGACAATCCCATTGCACGTTTAAACGCAGCTCGCACTGCCGACAGCGACAACACAGTTACAGCGTCAACGAACGTTGTGTATACGTAGTTTATACGGCAGTAAGTACTTCACAGCACAGCCCAATAATCGTGTATATATAGTAGCTGCTGGGCGATTGCACCCAGTAGCACGCAACAGCTCGCAGCTTGCTCATCTTAATTTACCTTCGTAATTCTGTTATGAATTGAAATATAAACAGTAAAGCTCTTTATGAATTTAGACAAATCAGGCACCAGTGCGAAATCTACCCTCGCCATGACACTAGAGTTTGACACCACCCCTGAACCCATTCGCCCGTAAAGAATTCTTTTACATTGAGGTGCCAATTTTTCTGCTTCACGAAGCAAACACCTCGCAAAACATATTACGCATAATTCATGCGTGCATTTCTTGATTCGTATGCAAGCTTGTGACAAGTGATCCATAGAACGCAAATACTTAGCTGACAGGAAGTTTTAGAAGCACGGACACTTTTTCCGAACTCCCGAGATCAAATCTTTACTCTGTTAAAGCTGAGTCGAATGTGAGATGCTTTCAACGCAGGAGGAACTTACGCTAAAGTAAATTCATTCCAATCTGCCTGAATATAAGCTCTCAGCCGAGTCGCTTGCACAAAGAACTCTTAAGCTCTCTGAAGTCATTAAGCTCGTTTCGAGACTTCTTAAACTTCTCTTCGGCTTAACGAAACGGCACTGCGAAATGGACACTCTTTACGCACACTAAGCACGCATGCAGGGAGGATATATCCAAGCTCGTTGTATGAAAGCAATTTGCATTGCAAATCAATCGCCCCTAGCGCAAAAAAGACCAGTCATGCACAAGGCTTTGATTTCTAAAGCTGGCCTTCTAAAGCTGGTTAGCGTAAATATGATTGAAATAAAAATGGTACTTCCGACCAGGCTATCGATGTTTTGTCGGCGAATTACAAGCCTACAAAGGAAAAAAATACGTTTTAGCATCTGGACACGCATACCACAACAGTTTTAGGCTGCTTTAGATTATAATGCAAAACAGATTATCACTGGGTCCCCCTGACCGATGCTTGCTGCTCTGAAAAGCGTTTGAAATTTTGGTACGACCTCTGTATTGAAGTGCTTAAGACTAGAAAGTTTATGCAACGAGAAAAAAAATGTAAGAGTGGCATTGATAAAAAAACGCGATATGCATGTCTCAGGCTTATTAGGACAAGAAAATAAAGCCTAGAAAACCTCAGAGCATGAGTGTTGATGTCATTAGGAGGAGGAGGTGGTGGCAGAAAAAATCCATAATCTATACAGAAGACGAAGAACAGATACAATGGAACAATCAAACAGTTTGTTCTATACATGAAAGTAACACCCCCACTGTTTTCTCTTTGTTAACAGCGAAATTTTTTTCTGAAGTTCTAATAAAAACATGACGCAGAGTGACATATATTAAAGGGGATACTGCTACATAAAAAATAGTCCCCCTCCTGCTTTTGTTTTCTGAAACAAAGCTCGTTAGCTACACAAACGCTAACAAAAACAAAACAAAACGTTAACAAAACAAACGTTAACAAACGTTAAAACAAAACGGTAACTTTGGTTTGTAATTGGTGTACGTGGAATAAAGACGCAGTTGTCTTTATTATATACAAATTAGTACGGAACGCATATGGTGATGCTTTGCTATTTGTACTGGTTCTCCTGGATTCGAGTAAAATATTTTAGTCACGTTATTCGACGAGAACACCCGAGCATGCATCGTTGCGAGAACAAAAACAGGTCATCCGGGCAACCACTCAAAAGTTTAAAAGATGTGGTCTCTGGCCCCCAACCCTTTGTACAGGACCATATTACATAAGCTAGTTACTAGAGATGGGTAAAACGGCTCACTTCAGTGAGCGGCTCGAACAGCTCTGCTCACTGAAATGAACCGGTTTATTTGAACAGCTCACCGGTTAACTTAAATACGTAACCTGTGTTATGCATATTCTAGTTATTTGGCGGGCAACGAACGGCTCCAGGCTACGAACGGCGCCAACCTTTGGCAATTAAGGCTTCTTCTCCCTTCGGTAGCACCGGGTGCCACACAGTAGGACGCACACAAAACCAAAGGTGAGTACGCGTACGCCAGCAACCACTCGTCGGCCAGAAAACAAAACCACGAAACCCAGCAGAAGATCCGGCTCTGACGAAACGGTTCGGCACGGCTCACTGAACCAGAGATAACCAGATTCCTCTCTCCAAAAGAACCGCCGCTCACTTACTGAATCACGGCTCACTCTTACTTTAATAAGAGCTGCTCAAAAGACAGCGAAATGCCGGGGGTGGTTGTGACTCTTGCGATTAAGGGCGGGAGGGCAGTTGCATTATAACACAGCTAATAGATGGCGCGGAAGTCGCACCCAGCAGAAGACCCGGCTCTGACGGAACGGCTCGACACGGCTCAGTGAATGAAAGAGAACCAGAGAACCGGCTTCGATCCTTACTCCAAAAGAACCGCCGCTCACTTTTACTGAACCACGGCTCACTCGCTCTTTAAAAAGAGTCGCTCAAAAGATCCTGCTCGCTCTTGTGCGACCCATCTGTACTAGTTACTGCCCAAACAAGTTACAAAAAAATTCGGCCAGCTTGACAAAAGCGGTGCCAAGTCTGAAGTCGGGGCGACGTTCCTTAGCAACTAGTTATTGTAGGCTTAACGTGGCTTAACTTGGCTTTTTCTAGGCAAGGTTTGGCTATCAGGGCAGGGCTAGGCTATCAGGGCAAGGCTAGGTTATCATGGCAAGGCTGGGTGTTGACACTTGGCTTAATTCTCGTGTTCTCGGTATTCCGGATCGGCTCGGCGACATCGCATGTCGGTGGCTTTGTTGTCGAGGTAGGCTGGATCGGCACGAAGACAGCGCTTCCTTTCCCGCGTGGCTTAAGGCGCTTCTCTCGTCGGGCAGGCTCTTCTTCCGGCGTCAAGGTGCGCTTAGGTCGAGGCATATCTCGGCAGAGCGGAGAAATGCCCGGGCATCGGCGCCCGCACGCATTCATTAGCGCGGTCGCATGACTTTGTTGAACACGTGCTCGGCACAGCTATGACGTCAGTGCCCAGGCTCCTCTTCGCTCAACCAGTTTTAGCGTTGCACACCAGAATTTTGCCAAACTTAAGCAGTTAAAAATATTGCTTACGAGCTCTTCCTAATGTTTGTTCACAATATCACTGAAGCTGTAACTTATAATTACGTGGAAGTCTTGTCATTTCCAATAGCAACGTTCAAAAGGCAGATACAGGGCACCGTACGGCGTACACTTGATTGTCATCTTTGGGCGCTGAGGCAGGGTTGCCTGTGTTCTTTTGAACGCCAGCGGCTGTGAGAACCGCTATGGCGCGGGTTTTCCGTCGCCTCAAGAGATGGCGCCGCGCTGCATGGCGCATCCCTTGGGCGCTTCTAGCTGGGCAGTGTGCTCTGTCTCCCTGGCGTCTTTCGCTGCCTGTCGTGCCGCCTTCAGCCGGTTTTCTTCTTCTAGCTGGGCAACATCCATATGGACCAGTGCCACGTAGGTCGTGCTGCCGTGTGGTGCTGTGTGGTGGGCTGTGCCGTTGCGAACATGCACTACAGCCATTTTAAGATTGCGGCTAGCATCATATTCAACCAATCTTCTTTGTCGGTACCCATTTCATACTTACATATAATATCTCGATTACGGCAGAGCCAGAAATTTTTTACCGTGCACTCATAATTTTTTTCTCTGTCGGAAATACTGATATATCAGCTTTGTTTATTTGTGTTTACTTAATTTTTGGCAGGCTTGCAGTCCCTTTACTTTTTCTCGGCAATTTATTTTGACTTTTTCACAGTATGTCAATAGGGTCTGTGCATTGTAATTTTTTGGAAACAATGATATTAAAGCAATCTGTTTCAAGAAACCCTAAAAATACAAATGCCTTTTTGTTTGGCGAGCGGATAAGTTTGAAAAACTTAACTTCTAGGATGGTGCAGGATTGATGATGGTTGCGTTCAACCGACAAACTTTGAACAGGATAATAATAAAGAGTAGGCTAAAACGTAACAAGAACAAGAAAAGGAAAAAAAAACGTAACACGTCCAACCTTAAGATTTTGGGCTCGTGGCTTCTGCGGAGCACACTTTCCTGCTGGCTTATGGTATTCACTCACTCTCTTCCTATTTTTCTCTTTCTATTCCCATTTTCCCTTACCCCTTGTGCAGGGTAGCAAACCGGACGCTCTTGTGGTTGACCTCCCTGCCTTTCCTCTCCTTGCTTTTTCGCTCTCTCTTCATCATACAGCAGTATCTTAACTAGGAATAAAATGTGATAATTGATACACGAAGAAGCCCAATACGTGTCTCGTAGAACACATGAAAATAAAATAAAGACAAGTAATATTTGCAGCGCTCATAAATGAGCCAGAAACGTCAAATTTTCTGCGAAAGCTGCCCTCAGCGTGGACCAGCTTACTATGAAATGCGACATTGGTGTCACGCCCAGTTCTTCTTGGACACTGGAAAGCAGTTCGTATTGTTACAAAGGTGTGGTTTTATTTACAGGTGATGATAGATGTAAGCACATGAAGGGAGCAGCCGAAGGCGAAGACCAGTCCGGTACGATCAACCACCCAGTTCACGCGCACGCTTCACACCATCTCTTTGTCTTCTTCTAACGTCGTCGTGTTGCCGCTACAGTATAATAGCTGAGTAACACTTTTTAGCACTACTTAAGGACTTTTCCCAAAATGCCATAAATATCTGACGCATATAAAACTATGGCGGAATACCACTCATCAAAAGGCCCTCAATCACTTGGAATTTATACATTGTGGCATTTTTCGTTCTTTCAGGACGCCGGGCTAATTTCCTACGCTGTTCGTAACATACGCCACTAACGCTCCAGAATGCTTTCACAAGTATTATTCTACAACGGCCTAATTAAACCGACTAAGTCGAAGCTTAGCTCCTGCATTACCGGCAAAAAGCTCCTTATTTGAATTAAACAACAATAGCGTGCCTTCTTGAGTTCAGCCATGTGACCGGGGTGACAGACGGCAAATAATTTGAAAGCTCACAACTAAAATCTTCAGACTTCTACACTAATTAAAGCTTGAAAATTTTGGGGCACGACACTCAAAGCTTCACCCTATTCTCTCAACATTGAAACTGCATCCACGTTTGGTTCTTGTAGAAAAGTAGGAAACGAAGCAGTTTTTAGCGATTTTCATTTATTTCTTTGTTAGACTGCGCACGCGATAACTAATCTTCCTATTTTCCCAATAGGCTCCCCTGCTTGCACAAAATGTCATTTGGGTAAATGATCCACTTTTCTCGGGACAATATGAAAATTAACTCCTAACGTTTTCGAGCACTTCTACTCACGCGAGTAGAAGGGCCAGTGCGGATAGTGGGATTTCTATTGCATACCTGGTATCTCTTTTCTTTTTGTCTGTCAACATATTCCATCACTCGGTCACGAGTGTTCTCGCGAGAATGCGAGACACCCATCAAGTAAAGAAAAAGCAAAAAAGTATGTATTCCACATAAATATTGTAAGATGTATAGCATGGAGGAATTTTTTTAATGAAGTGCGCAAGCAGTAACAATAGTGGCTGCCCAAGTGGCCATTTGCAGCCGGAGGCTGGTGGCTTTTGCGGGCCGCAGGTGCAAAACGACGGGCAGCAATCTCCGCGTAAGCAGAATGGCTGTTCTCGGAGGACGAGATTTTAGCGGCATTGATTTCCTACAAGTACACCGGTAGGCAGAAAGAGAGATATAGAGAAAAAAACGCCATATACAACCCATAGCTTCGTTGAAGATTTATTCGGCACGCACTCCTAAACTAAATTCCAGGGACTCGCCTCCTCCACGTTGTTTGTTTCGTTTGAAGCCGTATTGGGCCAGACACACACACACACACACACACACTCACACACACACTCACACACACAGAAATGGGTTGGATGTCGGTCAAACTGTGCCCTACTTCAAAAGTAGGTGAAATGATTTCACTGACAACAACCATGACATTGGTGTTACACCTGTCCTCCTGGTATACGGATTGGACTCACTAACGTAGCTTTATTGAATCGAATGCTCCTGCACGCACTAGCGCCTTCAAGCCATCCTGTGATAAATGACGTATACTTGTAACATGACGTATACTTGCAGAATTCTATGCAGATTTCTGTAACGAGTATCCAAGAGGTATCCGATTGTTCTTATGGGCTAATCCCGAAAATAGTGCAGTCTACAAACGCGGGCCGAACGGCCACTGGGGCCTCCGGATGTGCCGATTTTCAATAAACCTCTCTTACGCCAACTAGGGTAACTGGGTAACTTTAATAACGGGGCCAACTTGGGTAAGAAACAACAATTGCGCACCTATTGTGTACTGGAGTTAACGTGCTCAATTTTTTTGTTATTGTGACATTTTTTATGTGTGTAGTGCACAGAGGAGCTTTCTTGTTATGGCTGTTTTTTTTTACGTGGCGCAAAATCTCTGGCCTCTTGGCGAGGGCTATACGTTCCCTGAAGTTATGCTGCATTCATGTTATCAGCACCCCAGCGACCCCGATGGCACAAACGAAATATAAAGTTTCGCGTCTGGCAACATCTATAAAAGAAAACGAAGTGCCAGCAAAAATTCTACTATATGACCTTGGAGATATGGTAGCGCCCGTGGCACGTGCGGTCCAGTGTCGGAGGCTACATATTTTGATAGTACAGCATGTTTTCTTAAGCGTAAAGGGCCGCATAATTGAGAAGAATGATCAAAAACAGCTCCTAGGCCTCACTACTATTTTCCTGTCGGAACATCATGATAGAAATAATAACAAAATACGTGTCTCACTAATACTTTGCAGTCGGAACATCGTGACACAAATATTAACAAAATACATGCATCAAAGAAGCGCAGTCGGGGACGGCATATAATTAGGTGGGGTGATGAAATTACTGATTTGCAGAGCGCAAGTTGAAATCAGCTAGCGCAAGAAAAGGGTAATTGCAGATGGTAAGCAGAGGCCTTCGTCCTGCAGTGGAAATAAACATAAGCTGGATGATGACGATGATCACAAGCACATTTTGAGAAAGAATGGGCGCAAAGGCGACTTAATTCATCAGAAGGCGATGGCAGGCACTTCTATAGGGACAGGCATGCTTCTCTGCGCAAGGCTCCCCTAACAGGTGTCAGCGTTGAAAGCTCAATACCGAAGATTGCGAATGCTCGCAACAGCTCCATGAAGCTTGACGTACTAGGCATGAGACGAGCATATTGTGTAAGCTACCGCGAAATGTTTGCCCTTGATGATCGACACACTATTATTCTAAAGAGCAGTACAATGCCGTACAGTAACATGAGTGCTCCGCCGACTGTTAACGCTTTTGCATAACGTTTTACGTTATGCTAAAGTGCTCTATTCTTAAAACACCTATGGAGGTATTTGAGCGCAACGCTTTACTCTGCTGTCGCTTTCAATGGTTCGGCTTTATTCGAAACTGACAATTTTTAGGAACAACGAGCAGAGGAACAGCAACGAAAGCTTAACTCGTGGCATGAAGACACGTGGCCTGGCTCAATACTATCGGGTCTTTCAATAAGATTGATTCGCGTTTAGGCAGCTTATACACAAATTTGTTCTCATTGATTATTTGGCCAGTCTCACCAAGTATTATTTCCAACAGTGCGTGGTGTGGTAGTTACTATCTGCTGTCTTTCAGCGAACACTACATGTACCTAGTAACATGTTGTTTTCTTGTTTCATTACTGTCAACCTCATGTGGTTCCAGATAATTGAAGGCAGTTTCTCATTTACAAGCTCCTCAATTGTCCGGATGTGTAATATTGAACAGTAGTATATGCACGTGGTATTCCATATACGCATGTTAAGGCGAAATCATAAATGACTCGTTGCAATGGCTCGCACTCGAAAAAAGCGGCGTGGTGTCCAGTGATGCAAAAAAAAAATCGTCGGCCCTTCCGCTACTGGAAAATGGGGGTAAGCGAAGCTTGTACGGGATGCACCTTGTGTTGGACAGTTATGTTTCTTGTGAGGTAACTTGACCGCGACCAAGGGAACGTCAGGTGATCTGCTCGGTGGTGTCAGAGTGCAGCAGCTTCAGCGGCTCGCACCGTAGGGATCGGCCCGTCGACGACGCGTCCTTTCACGGGCGACTTCCCGTTGGTACTTGGCGAAAGAGAGAGACAGCAAGGAGAGTAAAGGCAGGGTGGTCCACCAGAAGAGTGTCCGGTTTGCTACCCTGTACTAGGGTTGAGGGAAAGGGGAATAGAAAGAGTAAAATAGGGAGTAAATGAGCACTGAGTACACGTGGAACGATGTACAGGGACACTATAGGCGGTCTCTTAAGCCGGTGCACTTCAAATACTGTACTAATGCATGCATCGCTTTTTGTGCCAGTGACGGGTGTAATCACGGTCCCAGTATCTTTGACTCAGAGAACGGTCTCGAGTCAAGTCGGTTTAAAGTTGTCCTGAGAGAGAGGCGTTGTACGTCGTAGCGAGGACAGGTACACAATAGGTGCTCGATGGTTTCCTCGCACATACAGGAGTCGCACATCGGGCTCTCGGCCATTCCCATACGGAATGAGTAAACGTTCGTGAACGCCACTCCCCGCCACAAGCGGCACAGCAAGGTTGTTTCGCCGCGGGAAATGCTAGATGGCAGTTGTAGACGTAGCAAGGGGTCCAACTTGTACAATCGGCAATTGAAGGCACTTGAACTCCATAAAGCTTGTGACTTTTTGCGTGCAAGCAGACGGAGTTCCCTGGCAGTGTCCGTCCTCGCCAAAGGTATTGTACGCGTCTGGGTGTCTTCGTGGGCAGATCGGGCAGCCCTGTCAGCAATGTCGTTGCCGATGGTGCCACAGTGAGCAGGAATCCACTGGAAGACTATGATGTGTCCTGTTTCCAGAGCATGATGAGCATGGTGATGTACTCGGCGAAAGCTGCCTGTTGTTCGGGGGCACGTACAATGCGCGGCCGTCCCATCGGTTTTTCTAGACTGAACTGAGCGGAAACGAAGCGTGCGCAGCACGCGGGGAACCCTTTCCTTCCCTTTCCCTCCCCGGCGGAAGAGAGACAGCTCTTATTGGCTGCGCACGTGGCGTGAGCGCGCGCCTTCGCAGCTTGCACCGTGCCTAATGACTCACGCTCTGGCGAGCCGCCGCTGGAGCCGGAGTTTTCGCGTTGCATCACTGGCGCAGGCTAGCGTATACAAGTTTCACGTGAAAAACACACCGAGTGATGCAACAAATATCATCATCAGGATTGGCTCATACCCCCGTAAGCAAGCAAAGATGCAGTAGCTAAATGTAAATGAAGAAACTAAAGAAGGAAAGAAAGAACGAAATAGCAAATGAAAGAGCGCAGGAAAGGACAAAGAAAAGTGATGCAAAAAATATCATCAGGAATGGCTCATACCCCCGTCAGCAAGCAAAGAAAGCAAGGAACAAGGAATAGACGGAAAGACAGGGAGGTTTGCCAGTTCTCAGACCAGCTGGCTTCCCTGTGCTTGGCAAAGGGGTAAGGGAACCAAGCAAAGATGCAGTGGCTGAATATAAATGAAGAAACGAAAGAAAGAACGAAGGAAAGAAACGACAAGGAAAGAAAGAACAAAGAAAGAAATAAGGATAGAAAGAAGAAAGAAAGAAAGAAAGAAAGAAAGAAAGAAACATGAAAAGAAAGACAGAACGAAACAACCTTTAGGTGGTGCATTAGGTACATGCATGTGTCGTTAAGGAGGTCGGCCTACAGCGCTATACGTTTACTTCAAACTGCAGCTCGTTATGTCTTGCAAGAAGTCTGACCTAATGCTAGTTAATGCATTACCTCGTGTGCAGCAGGATTTCACCTTCACGCGTTACAGGAGTGTAACGTGCTGCCGAACATTTTTTTTTACCATACGGACTCCACGCTACATTCTTATTTCATGCTGATGCAGAAATTAACTATTTTGTATACAGTTGATATATGGTGGCCGCTCTACTCGGTATATTTGTATTCCCACTTCATCTCTGGAACATCCATAATGAGAACCAAAATTTGGAGGACGCTTAAGCTTCGACTTCAAGCGTGGAACGCGATTCAAAGATCCCTAAATGCTTGTCAGGCATCCCGGCAACTGCAACTTTCTGCTGATAAAACGGCACCTTCGCGTCTGCGAGTCGCTGCCGTTTTACACTGCCGAGGAGGCGATCCCCATCTGGATGTTTTTGCAAGTAACCTACCCGGGCCTGCATCTGTTGGCATGGTAGAAATGATGGAAAACGGGTTTGTGTTTGAGTTTCCTCATGACAGAATTACGCTTGCTCGTTCACTAAAATTACAACCCGACGCTATCATGTCTGTAGATTGCGGTAAGTCTTACTTTACTATTTTTGCGACGAATTTTACTTTCAGAAATTAAATTTTTGTTCACCAACACCTTCAGCCACGCGGAGTGCTTGTGCTGTCGGGGTGGTTCGGTATGATTTTCTCCGCCACCGACGCCGGCACACCCACCCCGACACCGACGGTGGCGCCGACTCCGGATTTTCTGCGACACGGCGCCCTTAACACTATCACGTTAATAGACCCATAAAGTCTTCTGCTCCATATACATTCGAGGTGATATAATTTGTGTGCACCCTCTGTAAGTAAAAAAGCACTTTGTGATGCAATAAGCCTCCCGTAGGGAGTGGGGCGTACAGGCGGTGCCACAGACTAAATGTAATACAGCCGAGCTACACAGAGGGAAGTTAAAACGTCGGGAGAAATATGACAAGAGACGAGGAGGTGCAAAGGTAAGAGCCGGAGATGAGAAGAATTGAAGGAAGAGAAACCTCATTGAGAGCAAACGCTTTCAGTTGGTAGCTGAATTGTTCATGCAAGCGATTTCGTTCTAAGTAGGAAGAACTGACAGCAAGAAATTGGAAGAAACCATCAGGGAATTATTATTTGAGACATGTGATAGCTTTGTGGCATGAACCTCCCGAGGTGTTCAGTTGTGTGTGTAATACGAGCGCTTGCGTAACCACGACGGCAAGACGATAGCCTGATGGAAGAGGCTACAGCTGACGACAGTGTGACAACAATGGTGTGGCGACGGCAGAAGGTGTGACGTTGGCGGCATGGCGAAGGCAGCACGATGAAAGCAGAAACCCAGCTTGGCACGCACAGCCAAGGCAAGCATTACAACGGACGAAAGAGTTAAATAAATCAACAATTTACCACACGAACACAAGCATGTCGCTTTCGCACTGCATATATATGCTTGAAAAATGTCACACGTGGGCTGCTGATCTTTGCACCCAAACGAAATGTCAGACCAGTCCATACATAGGATGACATGAGTTGATTCCTGGCCCTAATGTGTCTGTTACGCTGCTCAACGTTCACTTGTCGATAATTGTTGCGCAACACCTATCTGTCGCTCATTGTCATAAATATATGTATAGCATAACGTAGTTCTACAAGTGCATCGGTTAGTGCATATTGTTTAAGGTCAGTATGCCGCCATGCCAACGGCGTATACCAACGAGCTCAACACAAAACGTTCGCGTTTAACCTCGGACATCTTTACTGCGAATATATTCAGGATTTTATCATTGTTTACAATAATACGTTAACTTGGCGGGCAATACTGAGGGGAGGCTTTTTACAAGATATACGAAAGAATTAGTACATATATACATTGTAAAACAGAAATGCTTGTGCCTCTGAATGGCATAATTAGGCATGAAAGGTATATCATAGGGCAACAACGCATAAAAGAAAAAAACTACACAAACACAAGAAAGACATAAGAAATTGGCAATGATGCGAGACTCCGCAGCTAACAAAGTCAACTAGTAAACATACATGCACTGCAACTACCTGAATAAAAGGTAACGACAGCTAGGTGATTTACAGAGGCAGTTGTTCCAACAGTGATTGTACAAGTGAACGAGCAGCAGCAGTAACAATCACTATATCTAACGAGTTCTAAACATGCGTGAATTGTAGAAGGGCAGAACAACGATAGGAAAATTTGCACGGAATAGAAATTCTTATGTGAACGACCTTATATGTCCTTTCGTTCATCACACCCTTTTCAGCGCTATACGTTCCTGATTGAAACTTTGACAAATGACTTCGTTTACGCATTTATTCTTTACAAATCGAATTCTTTTTTTTTTGTCAGGAACACACTGGTGCCAATCCAGTCGCATCCGTAACGGATTTACGAGAGTCTTTAAAAGCATGCTTGGAAATCTAACTACATTAAGCACGCGCAGAGAAAACAAAGTCTTACCAGAGAGGCAAACAGATGGATTTCTCATCAAGACACAAGTTGCCGGTTGGAAACTGTGTCGCCACGCCAATCCCCTTATTTATACTTTCACTCAAGCTCCCAGTCGCATCCGTATATCCTTTTCGCTAAAGTATAGACTTGCCCTAAAAGTTCCTTTTTTGTTGAAGTTTTGCTAAACACTTTTTTTCTATTCTTTCAAGCTCCCTTCCACTCCTCCGTAGAGAATCCTTTGATCCCAGCCCACTTATCACATTAGTTGGAGTGTTGGCTTCTTTCGAGACGGTTTTCCAGGAAGCCTCACTGTGAATAGGAGATAAACATTCTAAGCTTACCCGGTGCCTTTTCCCTGAAGACTTGTAATGTATAGTAAAGTATAGTATAGTTACAAATGTAAAGTATAGTTACAACAATACGTTGCACATTGAAACTGTCACTTCGTAACACTTTTTCTAGCAAAATTAAGTAGTCGCAAAACAAAAGCCACCGCAACAGCGCACAGCCAATTATCCTCTGAAGAGTCGCTATGTCCTCTTACTCCCATTCTCCCTATTTTTTTATTCACTGCCTGCCGCCATTTCAGTGGGCGTTAACACCATCGACGTTCAACACAGCACTCACGCTCCGTTATTCTCCTTCGTATTGTTTCACCCGTCTCATTCGTCTGGCATTATCGAACGATTTTCACACGCTGCAGCGAGATTCCTTGCAGTAGCAGTTTCTAGGAACATCGTAGGACGTGGATGCAGCGTAGATACCGGAATAAAATCCATAGCGGATGTTTGAGGAAATCGTAGAGCTCAAAACTATTCAAAACAGTGTTATTCAAAATTGTAGAAAGAAACATGCTGGCGATTTTCTCCCGGCTAGACCCGCACCCTCGTCGCTGTTTGGTACCTGGTACTTTGAAACGCTTAGCATGTTTCCGGTATCACCCAAACGTTTCACATTGGTAATTAAAATGCATTGGACAGTCTCTTCTTTAAACGTTGTTCGGTCTTGGTTGTGTCAGCGTCACCGAAAAACTTGATGTTACCTCTGAAATACTATCGAATAAACCAAAGCTACCTAGTACACGCTGCACATTCTACGTCCGCACGAATTTGCAAGGCCGCAAGCTTGGCCTCAGCAAAGTGGTGATCGCCACCGGTCTCTAGCAAAATTGCCTACGTGGCTTAAAATCGAGAAAGGAATCGCAGATGACGTAGACTTCTATTTAGGTCAATGTTTCACGAACGTAGTAAATGCTGACAAATTATGATATGTATCGTCGAAACCCAGCTTTATTTAAACACAGCATCTCCGTCTCTCTCGATCGATTGGATTGAAGACCTACCATTATAGCATACGAAATCATTATAACAGCTTCAATGGTATTTCAAAGCGGATGTGGCATGTTATTTTTTATCGCCATACCATGCATGTACTTGCAGTGACTCGCATGTGAGTGCTCATCACATTTGCCCTGCCGGCCAGGTATAAACGCCATCATGAAATGCTGAAGAATAATTTCATTATCATGCAGGCAGTGGGCTGTTTTCTTACACGCCCAATATGGCCAATGTTTGAGGAAATATGTGGGTTGTCTTTGCTGCATTTATATATGACTTTATGCTCATGGGTGTTTTACATGATCTCTGTTGTGAGCTGCATTTAGTGCATTCATGCATTTCATCTCACATCATCACCTGAAATGACCGCCTGCCTTCATCATCGGTATCAACTGATTTTTTCCACAATGTTGCTTTATTTGGTTTTGTGTAAGTTTGTGATTTACCTTTGAGTAGATGGTGATTCTATTTCAAAAGGTGTAGCCGGCGCCGTATAAAGGCGCCAACATGTTCTACATATTCTGTATGAAAAAAGGCAGACATCTTATTAATAGTAATACCAACATGACCTAGACGTACAATTAAAGTTATAATAAAACGTTATACATGTTAACGCGCTAGCTGGACCTTTATTACGGAGATCTATTGGCAGATGTTTTTCGTGTTAAAGCTAAGCACTAATCAGTCCATGAATACGTTGGTGCTCCCTTGAGCAATATACCCTACAGTATAGGTAAGTGGATAAAATAGCGATTTGGACGAGTTGTTCGAAGTTCGTGGCGGTCATTTGCAGCGCGAAGCCAAAACGCACAGCCTTCGTGTTTATTCTTGTTTCGCTAACCCTCCGCCATTTTCTATCCGCACTTCCGTGCTTCACGCTGCAAATCACACCCTATATACATGTAGGTGCTGTGGCTAAGACTACAAATAGCACAAGTACATAAGTGCATTATGCCTATACGGAAGATACAGCTTCGATACGTTGCGGCTAACACAGCTCGATTGCCTACACAGTCAAAAATCTGATATACATGGTAAACTCGACGGTAATGCAGTTCCACTCAATGTGAAAGCTGAGGAAGTGTGTAACAGTGATTCGCCGGTGTTCCCATTGTGTTTATCTTATTTTATCCAGTGTTTATGTTCTGTTTAGCAATCCATCATCCATTTTGACACCTCTGCTAAGGCACAACTGGTGGGAAACAGCCACGCACATGGAGCCAAAGCTTTGCTGATGATAGGTACAAGAAATTTAACAAATTTATCTTAATTATTGCGCTTAATCCTTGATTATTCTTGTCTTTTAAGTTACTCAGAATAATGTTAGTTCATTTTGAACCGGTTTCGATCTATTCTCACTCTGTTTGACCCTGTTTTTAGCACTTGCTTTTGAGCGTGATCACGCGGTAGACGCCGACAACGACAGCCCTGGCCATTAAAGTGCTCCGCAATTCATATTTCGGTGCTAGCGCGTGACTCACATTCGAAAAAACTTTCGCAACTATAGCACGAAAAAAAACTAGACAAGCTGACTTACGTCTTGATAAAGCATAGGGCTGGGAAAGAAAGTAATGGGCATAATTATAGTTGCTCGAGCATTGCTGTCGTCACACAGTGGGATGCGATGATGCATATTAACGTCATGCATAATGGCGCCTAATTGGTGGTTTTGCTGGCAGATTCCAACACAACCGTTAATTTTCGGTGCTTTCGGTGCCTCAGGCAAGCGCAAACGGACTGTGTGTTTCTTCGGCAGCACCACTTCGAGTACCACGTTGTGCTCGAACCACAACCGGTCACACGCAATGCAGCTGGCTCCTGAAGTTCCGGTTGGGAAACGCGTTGAAACCTGGCCGTTGCACCGGGGAAGTTGGCGCTAACGTTGCCTAGGCGTGCACCACCGTTGTCGGTTTCCTGGAGGGCTAGACGACGCTGACGTTTGGCCTCAACATCGTGCTCCCTCAACTAGGGGTCCGCGGCTCTTGACTGACGTTTCGCCTGGGCTTCGGAAGCCCGCACGCTAGAATTGGCATGACAAGGACGAGCACTTTCCCGAGTGTGTTCATTCTGAATGGATTTCCATGAAAGTTCTTCAAAATGAAATCTGTCCGTTACGTAAGAGAGAGAGAAAACATTGGGACCCTACAGGTCGTTGCTCTTGAGGTCGCGTGGGTGGTGTCCTCATTCCAGGACCCCACTGGCCATGGCTGCTCGACGAACTTGCTGGACGAGGGCTCCTAGTCCTACCAGGGTATCGCCGGTCAGCTGTACCTCACACCGCTCAAATAACGTGCTAGGCGTCTTTAGGTGTTGCAGTTTGCCCCCGCACCTCCACGAGGTGTGAAAGAGTGTAGGGCGTGTGTCGCCGCACCAGGGGCAGATGCCATGATATGTTTGTGGGTATTTGCTGTATCTGTCTAGGTTTGGGAATGTGTTAGTCTAAATAAGTCTGAAAGCTATTGCCTTTTCAGTGCTGAGCTTCTTGTGAAAGGTAGGATGAATCCTGTGGTTGAGCCGCTTGATCTCAAGGTGGTCGCAGTAAACGGATGGCAGGGGCACCAAGGTAAAGGATGGGGATTGATAAGATGATTGGTTTTGCCCCGCTCGGTTGATTAGCGGTCGAGCTAAGAGGAGTTCGCCCTTTCGTTCTCCTCCAGTCCCGCGTGGCCCGGCGTCCAGGTGATTTGATGGGATTCTCGCATTCTCGGGCCACTAGCACCTGACCCACTAGCAGCGGTAATGACATGAACTTCCCTGCCCATCCTGGCTTGTTGCTTTATTGCTAGCGCCGCAGCTATGCTCTCAGCCGAAGCTGGGGTCTCTGACCCGACGGAGGCCGCGAAGGTCAAGGAGTTGTCTCTGCCGTTCACGGCGAATGTACCGCGAAGAGTACATTCGTCAGTGTACGCCCACACGTCCACGTACGTTACGTATGGGTCATCCTTGACTTGTCGGCGCTGTAAGTCGACGCGAGCCTTGCGTCGTCCTTCGTGGAGTTCATGACTCATGTGCTTCGGGATGGGGTTCGCCTTGATCTTGCTTCTGACCTCGGGCGGGAGTGATCGTTGCCCATCGAGGGCACAGAGCTCCGTTGCCGTTCCGGTCCGGTGGAGGATGGCTCTGCCCGCCGCCGTGTTCTGTAGTTTGGCTTTTTTAGAAGTCATAACCACGTCCGACAGCTCAGCGAAGGTGTTGTGGATCCAGAGTGCCGCTAACTTCTCAGTTTGAGGTGGTTACAGGGAAACCCAGGGATGTTTTGCAGGCACCTCTGACGATGGCATCGACTTTAATGGCTCATACCCCCTTAAGTAATGTCTCATACCCCGGTAAACGCAGCCTCCGCATTACGACGACAGAAGGGAAGTGAAATTTTACGCTGAAATAATTAGCGGCAACCCAGCCAGCTAGTGGAGCCAGACGGCGACGACGAAGGCGGGAGCAGTGGCACAAGCACGTGCCGAGCCCGAGCGCGTGCTGTGCAGCTGAACAGCACGCGCTCTGGTGCACAGCTGCACAGGTGGCACGCGTTCACGCGTGCCACCTGTTCAGCTGTTTTTTAAGCCAAGCTTTATATAATGGCTCACAAGTTTCGGCGGTGGTGGTGTCATGCTGAAAAGTGGGCCGATCCTGGCGATAGTGCAGAAAGGGTCCAAGCTCAATGGCACATATCAGGGACAAAAAGCAAAGGAGAAAGAGAGAGAGAAGGAGAGAATGATAGAGGGAAAGAAAGATAGAAAAACACAAAGAGAGAAAGAAGAGAGAAAGAGAGAGAGAAATAAATAAATACACAAGCCCTTCCCCTGTTGAGAAAAGGAGGCTAAGCAAAGGTTGTCGTGTGTGTACTTGATCTACTACTTTCCCTTCCCTTCCCTACTAATTTTCGTTTTCTTTCGCGCAACTTTTGCTTCCGTTGCGTTGTACGTTTCCTTCCCTCGAGGCATAATTTAATAAACGTTTATGTTTTATCACCGTGACTTGTCGCGAACTTTACGTTATCCTGACGAAGGTCAGATACACACACGAGAAGCTTCGCTTACCCCCATTTTTTAGCATTACATCGCCGGTGCATGCTAGCGTATACAAGCTTCACTTGAAAAAAAGGGGTAGCTTCACACTAAGTTGTGCGTAGACTGGGAAAACAGCGAAGCTGGTCACCCATGCCTATCGTGAACTTTGCTTTCCTTTGCTTATATTGGTATTTGCTTGGCTGGTTCTTAGCCAAACTTAGCCGACCCCGAGTATCGGGACGATACACGGAGTCGGCACGCAGTCCTCTAAAGGCCACGTTATAGTCCGATATAGCGTTGACGCGCGAGTGCGCTCCGCACGGGGACGCCGCGTCAGCGAAAGCGCAGCACTCCATAGGCCGGCGGGAGGCGTGGCCGAAGTATCCGGCGTTCGTCGGCGTGTTCTGGCCCCGGCGGCAGCCGGCGTCGAAATGCGACATGCTGCACTTCGCGCCGGCCTCGTCACCCAGAATGGACCGCATCCGCGTTTCGTGGAGCAAGATGGGCTGATGGATACTGCTGGCTGCACTTGCAGCGAGTTCGCAGTTTCGAGTCATCCTGAAACTCCAAGTTTCGTACAAAATGCGCATGCGTCTAGGTGGCGCGGCGTGGTGCACACGTTGGACGATAGAGGAGTCCGTTTTCGCGCCTTCCATAATCACAACTATTAGCCAGCCGATCTTGCTCGATGAGACGCGGTGTTACAAGAGCGTAATACCTGCAAACAGTTTTTGCGTATAAGCAGGGTGATAACGAATTTTACGGAACAGACATATTCCTGTGAGTTTACGAGGACAGCCGAAGTGATAGGTTGCAGGAAATAACAAGGCGTACTCCTAACTTTTCTGAAAGCATGAGCAGATGTGCTACTTTTTACTGGCGTCTTTTTTATAGCTTTGGATCATGAATGTTGGCAGTCAAACGCGGAAGAAGTTGATAAAATCTTTTATCGCTGTAGCCGTTGTGTGTCACTGGCGTTGAGTATAATTGGGATTACATTACTTGTTTTAAAGCAATACACGTCAATGAACTAAGTTGACTCGTTTAGTCCAAGAGCAAAGTGAAAAATAGTCCGTGCTTCAGATTCGAGCATATTCATACCCGTGGTGGCTTCCATCACAAACGAAATAACAAGACGCTGTTGGTCCAAACGTATAAGTAGAACTGCATGTATGGGCTCATTCGGTGGGACATACGAAATGCAATGCATGACGCTCAGCGTATCTACACGCTATTGAAACACATGCATGACCAGTAGCGATTCCCCGTCAAGACGTCGGTAAATATTCTTTGGGATCGCGTTGAACTGTACGAACGCCATTTGTGGAATTTCCCTTCTCTACGTCACTCTCCGCGCCACGACACAATGTCCCTCTTCATGTCACACTGAAGCTGGCACAGAAATTGCGAAAGGCACAGCGGCTGGCGGAGAAAGCGTCGCTTCAATAACTCATTTGTGCAAGCGACCTATGGTCGTTCATAGCCGGCAAAAAGCGAAAACGGTTTAGTGCCCATGGCAAACGATGTGACAGTACGTAATATTGTTCTAAATAAAGGGAGAAGAGAAATAGAAGACAGGAAAGAGAGGGAGGTTCACCAGACACACGTCCGGTTTTGTACTCTGCATTGGGGGAAGGGGCATAGGGATAAAAAGAGAGAGAAATGAGATAGAAAGAGCACAGTTTCGCGCACATTTGAAGCTTCGCACGAAGTCTACACACGGATGCCAAGACCTGTCGACTTGAGGTAGTGCAACAACGCTTTCCTGGCTTTCTGTGCCATAGACGCATACGGCCATGGTCCAAGGATCTTCCTTTCTGAAAATGGTCTTGAGCCTAGCGGGTTTAGTGCTGTCAGAGAGCTTCACGTTTGACGTCGAACTAGGGACAGAGACATTAGACGTGGTCAATCGTTTCTCTGGTTACACATGGGCGTATCCCCCATTACAATGTGGAACGAGTAGGCCTTTTTAAATGCCACCCCGAGCGAGAGGCGGCACAATACTGTCGCCTCAGAGCGGGAAATGTTTAATGGCACTTGTAGCTTCAAGAATGGGTCAATTTTGTAAAGATGACACTTCGGGAGGTTAAGAGAAGACCAATTTTTGCGTGTCATAGCTTTAGCCACGATATGAAGCTTTCCTGCAGCATCAGTCCTGGATAAGGGGATTGGGACTGGTCGTGTTCCAGGTGAGCAGACCAGGCGGCTTCGTCGGTGAGGTCATGACCAGCAATGCTGGTATGTCGAGGTAGCCACTGAGTTGTAATTTCATGTACTTTAGCGATAGCTTGATGGAGGTCTTCTCCTATCTTATATGCCAGCTGCTCATGAGTGCTGTGATAAAGGGCAAAATGCAGACTCTGAAGTGGTGTCTTAGAATCGCAAAAGCTGATTCATTTCTGAGGTGTATCTTGCAGGAGGTATTGTACAGCAGCACGCTGGGCAGCAAGCTCTGTCACCGTTGATGTTGTCACGTGTGACAGTTTGAACTTGAGTGTGGTTTTCATAGCCGGAATAACAACGGCACCTGAAGAGCTGGTAGATGAGACCGAACCATCGATATAGATGTGTATTCGGTCCCCGTAGGTCTGATTCATTAACAGCAGCGTCATCTGTTTCAGAGCTGTTTTTGGGTGATTGGCCTTCTTCTTTACTCCCGGAATACTTAGGCACACCTGAGGCTGTTGCAGGCACCACAAGGGGAATGAAGGCCTTGCTGCTGGGGTGTATCCTGATGGAAGGCAATCTGGATTCGTGACGATAGCTTCAAAAAACGTGAAACGAGGTCTTTGCGAAGGCAAGAACGCCAAGTGATAATCAGGGACGCGGGACAGATGACGAATATGCACCGTGAGACCGGTGCAACGTATACTGCACGTATATTTAGATCGGATGATCTTTGGCGAGGACGATTTTTGCAGGTGTTGCATGCGCAGCGAGGAAGTCCTAAGCAAGTGCGCAATTGTTGGCCCTGTATAAGCTCTCCTATGAGCGAACATTTCTTTTGCATGTATTGAACAACACTGGAAGGCTGTAGCGTAGATATATTAGAAATAGAGCTCTGCACAACTGAAGCATGCAGCGTACAGATGTGCCCCATGTTTTCCCGCACCTGAATCTCAGTACCTGGGCAATTGACGACACTTTTTTCTTCAGGAACGTGCAATGAGGGCTCCAGAAAAGATTGCGGTCGATTATTACACCTAAAAATTGATGAGTGTTTCCGTAGGCAATAGTGTGTCTATAATAGAAACTGAGTACTTGGTGGCATATCGCCCTCTTGCTCTCGCCAGCTGCTTCGTCAAGGTGATGGAAATGATGGTCCTTGCACGTCTAGAATGGTACCTCGAGCGCTACAATATCTACACCGCTTCGATGGCAGGCTTTCGTCTGGGTCGTTCCTTAATTGGCAGCGTCATGGACCTCGCGACGTTTGTGCAACAGGAGAAAAGCCTTTCCTCCGTTCTAAATAAAATACCTACGGTGCCTTATAAGGAGAAAAGAAAATATAATGAATATGCGTAGTGCGGTTTACTGAGAACTCTATAATGGTATACTGGCATCCAGCGTCTGTAAGTGAGCTTGTTTTTTTTAGGGGCGAAGCTCCTTAGGGTGTGGGTCTGTCCCTCCTCTGTAGTATGTAGTAGTAGTAGTCGTCGTCGTAGTAGTAGTCGTCGTAGTAGGTAGCCACGTCTACTTTTATGAGAAAAAAAATCCGAAAGTTGTGTCCGTAGCGGAATCGAACCAGGGACCCCTCGCTTCTGAACGCGCGGCGCTAACCACTACGCCACGCAGCGCACATGGACACACGCACCACGATGGCAATAAATACCCAACATTAACGAAAGACTGCGCGTTTCTAACGCGTTTGTGCTAGCGCGTTACGGCCCGTGTAAGAAGCTGGTGTAAGACGCTGTGGCCTCTCCGCCTTACCCCCGTATTCATAAACGCTGATGGCGTCGGCAAACGCGGTGCACGTTCCGGCATGTGTAAACGGCTGCGTAAGACGCTGTGGACTCTCCCCCTTAGAGTACTGCACGTTTTTAACACGTTTGTGCTAGCGTCCCCTTAAGCGGGAGATGGTGCAATTATAATGAAGGGCGCTGTTATAAAATAGTAATGACGTCACATATGGCGCGTGTCATTGGTGGAAGTCAATCGTTCGATTTAGTGCGGCGAGACTGGGCGAATTACACGGAAGATTCACGGTTTACCGATGATTCCCTCCGGAGGTTCGCCCACTCATCATCATTCACCCCGTGGATATGCGGTGTTTTTTTATATAAACGAAGTCTCCAAAAGACCCGAGTACAGGATCGCTTACTACAGTGGTCATATTCTCGCAGGAACGGCAGTACATGTAGTACGCGCCCAGCGCCTAGCAACAATCCCGGCTGTTACCGGTCGCCCAGCGCACATCACAGACCGGTTCGCGAAAATGGACAAGGGAACTTTCTTTCCGCTCCATTTCAGGCGCGCTCCCAAATTCGAAAGTTGAACTTCTCGCACTGTGGCTTTGTTTGCCTGAAATTATTTTCTACAACAGTGCGCACTTAAGAAAGGCAGTCAGCGAAAAAGCGAGCAACTGCTATGGCAAGGCACACGTGACAAAATGACAGTAAATCAAAATTTACGAGGTACTTGCCTCGCAACGCTCCAACAAAATGAAAGCGTCAAAGAGGGAAACGAAAGAAGAACCGAAAAGTAACGCTATGTTTTTTGTGTACTGCAAGAGGGAATGCGTGTTGCCTGCCAAGAAGAGACGTGACACCGAACTAGTGCATAGCGTTTCTGAAAGGTGACGCTCGGTATTGTCCTTTCACGTGCCATTGTCGAGTCGCCGAATCCATAGGAATCAAAAGAAGCTCGCCGTTTCCCGTGATGATTGAGTCTGACTCTAGGGGCGTTCTGTGCCGCGTTCCTTTTGTTCTCTTCCTCTACTCTCATTGGTAAAGGTTCAACATTTTCTGTTCTTTACACTGTTGTTTCTTTCTTTTTGCATCACTTCTTTCTGCTAGCTTCCTAGTCTATTGTCAGGGCTCTGTTACGTGACACTGAATGGTGACATTGAAAAGACGACAGCAAAAAGAAAAAAAAACAAGAAAGAAACGAAAGAAATAGTCAAGCAAACACCAGAATTTGTATACGAGAGCAGTACGAGACGCATTTGACATGCTCATGTTCTCAGAGTGGAAGGTTGGCTGAGTGTGGGTCTGCGATTTACATGAAAAATGCACTCGCCGTGCCATTCGCTGTCATCGCTCTCGTTTGTCGGAAAGGCAGAAGTATTCCGGTCGTCGCTGGTTTTTTGTAGTCACGGGAGCGTGTGCGTGGCTGTCACTGCAATAAGTCTCATCTGCTTATCTCCTACCATGATGACAAGTGTGCTGTCGACGTCATTGCTGCAGACATAGGACAGAAGTGTTGTGACGCCAGCAAGACGTCGGAGTGATATGCGTCAAGCTTCATACAGCTCTAAGAAGACGTCCTATGCTCGTGTGCCGGCTGCTGACGAAACGTACTAATGTTAGCGGTATATCTGACATCATTTCATGTTTTTTTTTTGTCCACTATCTTTTTGCTTTGCAATCATTGTTGAGCTAATTCGCCTGTTCAGCTACTCGCGCTGTAGTTTCACGGAAGTCAGTTAAACTTATTTCTTCACTGTTATTGACCCAATAACATTAGCGTGTTGATGGGTCAATCTGACATCATTTCATGTTTTTTTTCTTTGTCCACTATCTTTTTGCTTTGCAATCATTGTTGAGCTAATTCGCCTGTTCAGCTACTCGCGCTGTAGTTTCACGGAAGTCAGTTAAACTTATTTCTTCACTGTTATTGACCCAATAACATTAGCAATATAGGAATACTGCTCGAAAGTTTAAACAGTCAGAATATTAGTATCCTACTTTGAACTGCCCAAAAAGTAATTTGGAAAACGAAGCAAAAAAAATAAGCCATTCAATTTTGCATAAAGTGATAACACACACGACTTTACGCCTAGTATTTGCTGGGTGTAATGCAGACGCTTTTTGCATCACTACGGCCTTACTGTAGGAGCAGATCACGTTGCAACAAGCCCAGAAGGCATTCTAATTTCCTCATCTGGATGCCCGTCACATGTTTGCGTCGTCAATCACGCGCTCTTTGTAGAGTGCCTGGCGGACACATATGCAGTCACGTACAGGCGAAACGGAAAAGTAGGAGAAGAAATCGTCCGAAATAAACGAATATTTTTACAGCGCACCATTGCACATGGAACTGAACGAACCGTGCGGGCGCCGAGTAAATTGCCTAGCTGCGTCACCTGGGGTTACGACGCAATTCTTTTTCGAGACAGCACTCAGCTTGTGTTTTCCCTACGACTTCCAGGGAGGATCTTTCTATGAGTGTCCGTGCCGCCAGATTTTGTTTGCCTCAACATTTCTAGATTCTTCGTAGTTGGATACGTCGGATACCCGTAACCTTTTCGTCGTGGCCGACCAGCTCGCTCGCTGCTACGTGACGCAGAACGGAGATGCGTGATATGTGACATTGCCAGGGAGGTCGCGAGCGGGCTCCCAAGCCACGCATTGACTACGGAGATACGATGGTGTCCCTGCTACATGAAGACGCAGGCGCTGGCATTCGCCCTATATACAGATGAAGCGAACGAGAGAAATTGCCAATGTTCCCTCGGCACTGTAATGTAGAGTTCAAAAACACACAACGTCGAAAAACAAGAATTATAACGGCCGACCAGTTGTTCAAGCACGACATCGCAAACCGAGTCAAGGACTTGTAAAGCGCGCATTTCATTTTTTTTTGCTACCGGGTGCAATGGGGGCACGTGAAGAAAACTGCTGTTGTACGCACGTCCTTTCGATCTAAGAAAAATAGACGCCTCGAGATGTTTTCGAAAGCAAAGTTTCAGGCCACAATGCGACAGGGATGTAGTTAGGTCCGATCCAGATATCGCGCTATTCTAACTTCTATTCCCAATAACGCAGACAGGTTGTTGTTTGACAAGTCGCTGAGTTTACTTTTCAGCAAGTTAGTTTTCTATCTACAGCTGAGAATGGGGAAAATTAAACTCAGTACATTTTCAGCGTAGGCAGCCACTTTATTTCCATCAAGGCTTCCTCTTCAATCTTGTAAATAAGAATTATTGAGGCGACCTCTTGCACAGCTAAAACGTCTATGACATCCCGCTGTCTTTCGGCAGGTCGTACATCAGAGCAACCGGATGCTTCAACGACAGGCTGCGGAAGCGCACGCTCTCCTAAACCTGGAGCTCGCGGCAACCTGGCACTGTACTGCAAATATTACGGCGCTCTTCGGATCTCAGCAACACGGCCATTCTACGAAAGGCTATAGGAATGAGAAAACGCGGGAAATCTACGAACCCTGCATGATAGCTGGGAAAGACGCCCTCACCCATTAAAACGCGTTCAATTAACGTATTTATTTAACAAAGTTGAATTGCGAGATGTTTCTCCACGCACGGCGGATGATTTGGTGGCACTTGATTCCGAAATGAATATTTCAAGATTTTCGTAATTTTATTTTATGGCCAGTTTCCATTGTACTTATGTTGCATCCGGAGCATGTAATCAAAATAATCTGCAAGTCAGGGCTTTGTTGTCTGCCTTCCTTCGTACTCCCTTTGTATCTTTCAGTTTTTTTACTTGTTTCGACATGGATTGAGGCGAAAGTACGATTTATATTTGGTGATTTCATTTTTGTGAGCAACATGCCCTTATTTATAATTAGATGTTAGTTTCTAGTTGGCGCAGCCACCCTTACGGATTAAATAAAGACAGAAAGTTCTGTGATTGTAGGATAGGTTATCCTATGCCTGGCATGCTACTCCAGGCGAGAGTGAAAGAAAGGGTGAAATGTAAAAACAAGAACAACGCAGGTGAGCACAACACTACAGACATACGAGGGTGCAAAATTCACTAATACAAAAGTAATTTACAGAGCCTCATTGGTGCACCTTAGTGGGGCGCAGTTACGATACCGGACATCGGCACTGTAAGAGCTTCCCGCAGTTGAGTTCGAGCGTCGTGTGGAATGTTTGAAGCGTTCCTCAAAACAGCCCTTGAAGTTGTAAGGCAACTAGAAATAAAAACATCAGCCCACTTTCGCGAGCTTGCAGAATCACAACCCGATTTCAAGCGAAGCTGTTTCTTTAGAGATGTGGAGAAAAGAATTTCAGTTGCCGATAAATCAATCAGATACATTAAAATGCTGTCCATATACGACTTGGCTGTTTTAAACCCTGGCCACATATAACACTTTCGGACACTTAAGGAATTTCTACAAATGCAATAATTCAGCCACACGCAGTTTATTTCGCCAGAGCATTGGCTATATAAAATTGTCCTCCCCCCTCCCTTTCTGCATTCTCGCTAAATTTAACCTTGCATGCATTCATAGTTCCCCCAGGCCAGCGGGATAAACTTTACGTTGTTCGTAAAATGCACCTATGGCGCTCCGGATTGCTAGCATTCGTAAATTACTGCAAATGGCGTGTTAGTCCACAGAATTTGAACTTGACCCACCCATAACCTGCTGCTTAATTTAAACAAATGTAAACAAAGTCCTTTGTTTTGTTCATCGACAGAATTAAGTAAACAAACTACTATTTACTTAGAATATAAATTTTGTGACTGATTAAGCTTTTTTTTTCTTTCAGAAGGTGTCGAAAGTTGGAATATAATGTTTTTGAGAGCTTCTAGTCGCATTAGGAGCTTCGCTGTTACATTGAAAGATTTCAGTCCTTGTCAACAGGGTAGGTGGAACGCATTGGCACACTAATAAAACAGTCACGTGCCAATGTATCAGTTGAAATTCTCCTGCATTTCTCTATTCGCGTCAAATATACCCCCATAGTGATGGCGCACACGATGCATTTAAATTACAAGCACTGACTTTACTAAAAACGCGCAGACCACCCTATCTATATCGAGGATCATAGACAACGTGGTCAGGGAAATTGAGAACAATGGAACATGTATCAAGATTGAATTTATTCGCGCCCAGATTGAGATACGCCGGAACGAACGGGCTCTCGAACTTGTCACCCGGCGTTACACTGTCAGCGCAGTGGTGTGCGCATCATGATGACTCTGGCAATAAATCAGATCACCTGTTTTCATTCTAAGGGGGCGAAGAATTGCGAGTGATGGGACGCACGAGTTTTCACACCCCCGTGTGCTTTTCACGTTGACCAAAAAGAAAAAAAGAGGTGACACTACGGCGCCTCAGGTTTGTGGTTGCGCTTGCACCTCACGTAGTGCAAAGATGGCATCAGCAGCGACCTGCTCGAGAGGCCAAGTAAATGGCTGAAAGGATTGCCTGTCTAATGTTTCATGGTGCCAAAGAATTTGTCGACCCAGCGCACCTACTTTGGAACTGCTCTGGAACTGAAGACATCAGAAGAAGACACCTCTCTCGACCGCACATATCGCCTCTATATATAGTGATCTGGACGGCGTCCCAGCATGGTTGTGCGGTCCCCCCCACCCCCCATAACTCGCTCTTCTCGTGCGTCACCGAGTCTGACTTGGATTATTTGTCGTAGGAGACGGAGCCGAAAGAGGTGACGCTGCCTCTCCAATAGCAGGCCTTGCGAAGGGCGAGCTCACAGCAATTGTACTCGGGAGAGGAGTAGTGCAAACTTTGCCTAGTATACTGTGGGATCATCCCACTGACCTAGCTTTACCTCTACAAGTTACTGGTAATAGGCTAGTAGGAGCTGTATCATATGCAATTTGCCGTACAGAAACCGAACAAGGACGACCAAACTTGACAAAAACGAGCGCACGCCTTTACCCACCGTGATCACCTTCGTATATTTCCGGCGCTCTGGATTGAAATAACAAGAAGCGGGCGGAGGAGGCGACTGTATAAAAGATACATTAAATGAATAAATTTATGTGTTTTGCATGTTGAAACCCCGATTTCAATATGAGGTAGGCCGTAAGTAGCCTCTGTATTAAGCTTAAGTTCCCGCGGTTCTTGAACGTGCAGATAAGTACACGAGCATTTTCGCATATAGCCCACAACGAAATGCTGCCACCGAGGACGGGGTTGAACCCGCAACCTCCTGCTTATTGCCCGCGCAACGCCATACACCCTAAGCTACAACGACAGGTGGCTAGTGTGTCAGAAGATGCAGCGTAAATTCAATAATACTTAAGGATTGCGGCTTGGAAGGACCGCTGATATGGTAAGATATACTAAAGTAGCATCGCTCTGAGCGCCATTAGCGTTGAAATGCGTAGATATAGACGCAGAAATAAAAATTATTATTAGAAATAGGGTGCAAAAGTGAGCGATAGAGTAAGAGGATTCTGTAGGATTGAAATAACAAGGGGGGGGGGGGAATCGCGCTCATAGGGGGGACTGTATAAAACATAAATGCTACAATAATGCACGCATACGATAAAGCCGTGGGGCAATGGGAACCCCCCCCCCCCTCTTCCTGGAAAGCAAACGCCCATTTGAATACCTTTGAAAGAAGTGCGCCAGACGTCTTTTCATTGCGATGATTATAATTATGAAATGCGTGTTTGGTCTAATGTATCTGGGGTTCAGTAGTACATAGGCAAAGATGCTGAAAGCGGCCCTCTTCCTCATGCTGAAAACGTGATTTCTGCTATGAAGAACAATCATCTTACGGTGTACTGTTATCAATAATTTAGATGTATCCTATCTTACAGAATATCTATACCGTAAAACAATCATAAGCGTAACAGAATGGCTTTTGAATGAAGGGAACCGCAGTCGCGAATGGCAAAGATTTATGCGGTGTAATGAGAGAAGGAACTGAATATGTGTGAGCCAGTTGGTTTATATTTGTCAAAGAACTAGTCAATACAAAGGACGAGACCAATACTGGACAACATGAATGCTAACTTGCGACTAAGCATATACACTGCAAATCCCCCGTTTGTCACTGTCAGGCACGCATGCATCGACCTTTTTTTATACATTTTTTATGGTATCACATAGTAGGAGTCAATATTTCACTGATAACTGCGGCTGTTCTTGGCCAATCCTTCAGAATGGGTATGTCAAACTGGGACAAAGGAGGCACCGAATCCCTAAATTATACTTGTCGTACTCTTTATTTTTTACATACGCCTGGGATTCTTCCCTCAACAAGCATGCCTACACTGCCTTCGTCCTTGTGACATCGATGTGTCTGCGTCTCACACTGCATCCACGTGATTTGTGCCACCAATTTCGGTGTAGCTTGCATGACAACAATTGCATGACATTAAAGATGTGACATTGGTGGTAGATAAACATTGAAATTCTATGAGATTACAGGTTTCACAGGATGAAAGTAAAAAAAAAGTGTACACGTGGCGGTTAGTTGTAACACATTTATTTACCACTTTACTTAAACTTCGCTTCACAATCATTCCAACATGTGTGGAGGATCGGCATATTTTTTTTTCGTTTAGTTTTTTGGAACTTCACTAAACGTTTGAGCTTCTATTCTTTGTTCTGCACCTCTTGTATGTCACGATTTTATGGTTCATGGTTTTACTACTTATAAGATTCGTTCTTGTAGCATTTTTTCTGCTTTTTGGACACTTCTAGTCTGGTTTATTCACCAGTCACCTCACGTGCAAGTATAAATCTTGCCTTATTTATCTCCTTCCTGCTATTTGCTCCTTCCTGTTCAAGTAGTTTTCTATTTAATAAAACTACTTGAACATATTGCATATAGGAGTATAGTCAGAATGTTTCATTTTCACGCTTTTCCTTACTGTTATTCAGCAGGAATTGAATTAAGAAACATTTGGGCGTAACACTTCACAAATGTTCACAATACAGCCTTATACTTGGATAAAAATTTAATTAGTTTAACCAAGGACGTACTCCAGTGTGTAAGGAAGAGCATGAAAGAACGCAGGTACAAAATAGGCTGAGCGAAAAGGCAGGACTAGAAACGTCTCTTTTTGTCTCTGCGCTCTTTTCCGTTTCATTTTTCTTACGTGCTCGAACAAGTGTTCGAGCACGTAACCAACTAGCTTAACTATCGGCCCTAAGTAAATTAGATTTTTAATCTCAAGCATTTAGAACCAACTGGGATCTGTTGTCTCTTTCAACATATTATTGAAAAATATTAGAATTTCCAGCAATGAAGGCAAATGAGAGAAGGAATGGGAAATTATTAAGTATTATAGAAATGTGGAGCTGTGTTAAAAGCGACGTGCCCAGAAGCTGTCATACTTAAATCATACCTAAATCATATGAACCAGTGAACTCAGCGTTCGGGCCACAGTTTTCAATTATAGATGTGAATGGAATTCTGTGCAGCATCAGGCAATAAACATGTTGCTATGCGGTTGAATGCGTTTGTATGCAGTAGTGTGTGCATGACGCTGCAAACTCCATGAAGCTGCCAGACGAATTACCGGTGCAGTATTATGGCAGAAAAATATGGTGACACTAGATTTTAAAGCAGCATTCATTTTCACTTTAAAAGCAAAGTTATAAATCTAGGTACCGCGTACATGCCTAAAAGCCAAGCTCTTAAGGTGAATCTACATATAAATGCCCAGTAGCAGCGAGTGTGGCAGTTGGTCAATAGACACAAATAATATATACAGGATTGTTTACCGACGTCCCAGCTCCTTTAACGAGACTTTTCAAGCGACGAAAAAAAACTTCATTGCATCAGTACGTCTTCTTTATTTGCTGTAAAACATAAGATGTTTGACCACTTAAAGAGCGACTGTCATAATACGTTTGCCAAGAAAAACCACAGAACTCCAAAGAAGTTCCAAAACACCATCAGAACGTTTTTTTTTTTCTAACGAAACGGCTAAACACTATCAAAGCAAGTGCGTGGATCACAGAAATTTTGAGAAAATGAACAAAATGAATTCCAGCAGTACAAGAGCCACAAAAGCATGAACAGGTCATGACAACATCGAAAAAAGTTTACATGCACAAAGAGCTCATCTGTCCCATTTGGGATCTGCACCTTCAGGCACACTAACGAACTATAATAAGGGCAGCCAATTGCATCGCGCTTTTTCTTCTGCCTAAGCACTTTTGAAATCGTTGGCCTTAACCACATATACAGTTCTGCTTTACATTGTCCCTATATGACTTTCTATCGGTCATAACGTTAAACCACTCCTTTAAGACTCAATCTTCTAAATATGGAATTGATTATTGTAAGTACTGTGCTTTTTGTCGTTGTTGCTGTTGAAACCTTCAGCACTGCAGCTATTGTCAACAGAGATGGCGTGCCGCAAAATATTATGAGTAATCGTGTCCCTCGCTATAATGCCTACCTAGGTTTTTTAAATAAAAAATCAGAATGTAACGCATTCTTCTTTGCGAAGCTTCGACGTTTTATGGTATGAGAAACGTAACGATCGAGCACGTTCTTTAGCACTCGAAATTACTCGAGGAGCAGAAATGTTTCTACGGCAGTAAAGCTATCTCGTAATTGAGCCCCGCTTGCTCATTGCTTTCACTCCTCAGCCGATTAATGGTTGACACACGCGCTCTATGCTTTATCTTTTCTGGGAAACATTTTTTCGCAAGTGCAAGTGCTTTATTTCTTCACATGAACATGATTACATAAATATCTGGACCGATAGCCAGGGAAGGCTAGTTTCCGGTCCAGTGTCAAAATATAACAGACAGGTCAGGTGCAGAATTTAAGAGCAGAATTCCGGAACATGTCTTGATTTATAACACACAAGAAATATTAAGAAATATTCCTGATTAGTTTATGCATGTAAGTTAGAGATTCTGGTTGTCAAGGAAAAATAATTTGCTACACTGCTTGAAATTGCGTGCGGTTTGAACCTCTAGGGGTAAAATATTCCAGATTTTTGTGCCATTGAATTCAATTACCCTTTCGCCATATACATAATAACACTTCGGTAAATTGAGGTTACCTTTCAAAGCATGTCTAGTACTGCGAGTTGGAAAAGAAAAGTCGTTTCGAGGAATAGGAAAGTCAGTGCACAAAATATTATTAACTGAAATTGAGATCTTATGGTTACATAGTGCCTTAACCGATAACACATGTTGTGTTTGGAAAATATCATTAAATGTATCACTGTTGTAGGTTGAAGTGCTAATTATTTTTAGAGCCCTTTTCTGTAGTTTATGTAGAGGTTGTAAGTACGTCATGTAAGTCACGCCCCATGATTCCAAACAATCACTAATATGGCTATAGCAAAATGCATAGTAAAGGGATTTGAGTACTCCTCGCGGGAAATATTGTTTTGCTTTTATTAAGGAGTAACAACCGTATGCGACCTTCTTGCATACACTATGAATATGGGCTTCCCAATGTACACGTTGGTCAAATATGGCGCCCAGATATTTCAACGAATCAACTTCTTGGATGGGGCTATTATTTAACCTAATGTTTATTTGACTGGTGTCAACATTGTTTCTCCTCGATCTAAAAACTACATATTTCGTCTTATTGCTATTTAAAGTTAATTTGTTTTCTAAAAACCACGAGGAAATTCTTGGTAACTCGGCCATCACATGTGTTTGCAGTTCAGGGAGTGTGTCTCCTGTAAATAATAAAGCTGTGTCATCTGCATACATTAGGACGTTTGAGTTCTGTAGAGAAATTCAGATCATCACAAGTTGCAAGCACAGCTGAAGCGCCCTGCCGCCGTAGGGTTCCGTCACTCCTTGTACGTAGATCGATCAGTCAAGCGCTAATGAATGACGACGTCTGCACACCAGGAGCCTGAGACACCATTTCTATTTTTATGCACATCCGCATGACGTTGATGAATAGACTCCAAGCCGAATAACGAGCTGCGTACCTGTGCTCGTCAGTAGTCGCCACGCGGGTACTACAGCCCACGTCGAGATTAATAAAATCAAGCTAAAAATTTGTTCATCCGCCGCGTTGAGAAGCAGTCAAACGAAAAGTATCCTTATGCAAATTAAAACGCCCGAGTGAGTGCAATAATATTACACACACACGCACAAAAGGGTAATATTTTGCAACGAAACCTTGTGGACCAAACTCAGGGTTGATGGGTAACAATTTTTACTAAGGCACATGTATTTACTCGCCTACAATGCACGGTGGTATATGTTTATTTGTTCCGGTTTTCTCGTAGTTACGGTAATTTATTTCCGGGAAAATCTGCAGCCGGCGCGTTCATGTAGATGCTGGGGCGCAGATCCCGAGCGACGCATGCTGTAGTGCAAGCGCATTCAGAACAAAATTGCGAACCTTTTTTTTTTCTGGAATAACCGCATCGGTTTCCTTGGTAGCTTCGACGTACAAAGTGGGTGGCTGACAATTTCTCTCTTTCGCGACCTTTCCGCCACCTTGCGTTCTTCCGCAGAACTGATTTGTCACATTTTGTGTCCCAGCGCATCGAGTTGTCAATAAATTTGCCCTCGCTGTGCGATCAGTTAGCCTCCTATGTAATTCAGGTGGTAGAGCAACCGTTAGCGAAAAGCAGGGGTTCAAATGGCGGACCAGGACGGTTTTTTTTTTCTTTGACAGCGATGCCTTCGTTCTGGGGAACCAGTATGGGTTTCTTTTTCAGCTTCATGCTACCAAATGAGTGGATGACACTTTTTCCTTACATGATCAGAAGGGTACTGCGCTGTGACATCATGCCACAATATGTGGTCACGTGGAAGCAGGACAATGCGATGCTATTCCACTCGAACCAGCTCGCTCGGTCGCTTCCTGTGGTACCGCTCGCTGTGAGGGTAGGTGTCGCAGCACAGCGGACGACCTGGTATACTAAATATTCTCTATTAAATTTCTTTAATTAGGTTATTAGCGGTGGTTCTAGGCTATCCACTATTTTTTCGCGAGTTTAGATGCCCAGTACCTTTATTCAACACAAAAAATAAATAGCCGAAATGATAAAGTCCGTTCACTTTAAGGGTGACTTCCGTTGACGTCCGGATAAAAAGCAACGCGTAGATGCAGATGTAGCTACACGTTAAAAGTTCAGTATAGCAAGAATGGACTCGGAACCCGCGCCTGAGCTGACGTATACTGCAGCACTGGTACTGGCATGCGTATCTCAGTTAGTCAATCAACTGTGAATAATTTGGGCAAAACATAAAATAAGTAAGTGATATAATTGGGAAGAGCAAATCACAAACGATTCCGAAATGTGCGCATTGCGTCAAATCTCATATATCAAGGGAAAAACGGAAATTTGATGGCAGCAACGACAGTGCATTATTAAAGTATGACATTTGAGCATGCGAAGGTAAATTACGTTCTATGTCAACTAAGTTATTCCTTAATTCTATTCGTATTCAGCGTTGAGCAACAGTGCACAACTTTTATGGTAGCGAGATAAATTACCTTCGTTCTTATGTGAATGCATATATCACATTCACTTTTCACTATTCCGAATTCCCGGAGTTTGGAATTTTCCTATATTTGGGTCCTCGCCTGCGAACACATGCGCGGGCAGTCTCTATTTCACACACACACACACACACACACACACACACACACACACACACACACACACACACACACACACACACACACACACACACACACACACGCACACACACACACGCACACACACACACACACACACACACGCACGCACGCACGCACGCATACACACAAACACACAGCCACATACACGCACGCCCGCATACAGACACACACAGCCACACACACGCACGCATACACACACACATACGCATGCACACCCACATAGACACACAGCCAAACACACACGCACGCGCACACACACACACACACCTACGCACACAGGCACACCAAGACATTTTCAAATGTGCGCCCATTTTTCCTTATGATGACTCCGACGGTAATTACACTAATATGTTAAGCGAAAGCTAGTACAATATGATAATTATTTTCGCTGGAATTTATGCCATTAGCCGATCCCGGTGAAAACGTGGGCGTAACGCTGCTCTGACCACTGACGGCGCGTGAAAAGAAAAAGAATTTGGGAGAATATAGAACGTCGTGTAATGTCAATTAACGCTTTTTGCACTTAAAGGACTTTTTTGACTACAATGTCATGCTGCCTCCTTTGTCCACTATATAAAGTCGTATCTGGTTGCTTCCTATCCGCAATGTCGAACGCAAATAAGGCGGAATATTATAAAATGGCCGCAGGTTCGTCGAAGCAGATAAGCACGTCTCGCAAATTTAGGCAGTCGCGAAGTGACCTGCTCCGAACAGCTCCGCCGAATCCTGTTTACTCTCGTATGTCCGCAGGCTACACATCCGGCAACAAGGTGGCCGCGTCGTCCAGCGTTGTGCATTTCGTGCGCGATACGTCGAGCGAACAAGATCGGCCAGGCGTGGCAATGCACACCAATGAAATAGACTAGGCTTTCTGGTCGGCGGACAGGTCTCAACAGTTAGGAAAAGAGGTCGCGAGGAGACCTTTTTCCGAAAGCAGAATGAATGTCATCTTGCCTTCCTGCCTGTTTTGCTTGACGCGAGTGTCCGTGCTGCTACCGAAAGTAGAGAAGGCTAAATGCTGGTGGCGACATGCTGTCCTGGCGAGGCTTCGTATTATGCCTACATATGCCCATAACGTAATTCACTGCGTCAGCTCTCTCGCAGTTCCCAGCACGCGTTCGCACTCTCGGCCAGATACACCTTGCATCTGTCGGGAGAAAATACGACATGTACGCAGCCGTCGGTTGCTGCTCGCTAATTCAATAGGACGTTGCTCCGTCCTTGCTCGCAGAGACAAGCACGACTATGTCGCTGGTAAAAGTTTTGCTAGCAGTCCCACTGGGCTGCCGAAATCGATGAGAGTATGAAAGCAACGATGCCTTTTGGCACGGAATGTACACCCAGATACACCGTGAAGCGCAGGTAGCCGAGTGTGACTTTCGCAGCGCAATAAAGGTTAGCCCACTAATCGCAAAGCCCCATTTTTGTGCTTTGGCTCAATGAATACACACGAACATTTATTGCCTATGAGACTATTCAGAGTACGTATTTTTTTCTGTTTAGAGCGATGCTTATTTCCCTCACAATGGAGATACCGCAAAAAATACCGCAATGTTTGTCTAACCTCTATTGTAGCGTCGAATACATGAAAACGAGAACACTGAACATTACACCTAAAGCATGTAATCCTACATGGCCAGGAGTAAGAGTATGATTGAGCTTTGCATAACTTTGCTCATTTGCTCTCGCCGTCATTTTCAGTATTTCACCGCTTCATTTCTTTCTGCAATCACGAGCCCATGCCTCGTCTACTGAACATTTTTTTCACATATCGCGCGCGGCACGAGTCACGCAGCCTTAAAGGACACTTCCCAAAGGGGCCGGAAAATCATATTGTTAAGCTGCGCGGCGGAGCCGAAGAAGAGGAGATGGAAGGAGTGCACGCGGTGTAGAGCTATGCCTGACTGCCTGCAATCTCGTCTCTACGCCCCCTCGATCATCTTGTAAATAAACCCATCTCACCCGCAACAATATTAACCTGCATCGTATGTCTCTAATACGAACAGATCGGGATTTATGTATCTGCGCCCGTTATTCCTGTGACTGCGGTTAATCGGGAAGACTTCTATGACTAGCGTGAGAGAAGATAAGTTATTAATAGAAACATTCGTTATTAATAGAAAAATTCTCTTGGTACAACATAAATGAGAACGTTATTAGATGGATAAAGGAGCATTTGAGCCTGAGGTGTTAGAGAGTTGTTATCAACGGGAAACAATCGCATTACGTTGATGTGACCTCAGGAGTGCCTCAAGGATCCGTCCTGGGTCCTTTACTGTTCATAATTTACATGAACGACATTGTCGGTATTTCTTCACGCATGTGACTTTTCGCGGATGATTGTGTTTTGTATACAATTATCAACGATCGAGGTGATTGCGAAGCATTACAACAGGACTTCTGTACAGTAGCTCAATGGTGTGAGGATTGTGGAATGCATATTAATTTACAAAAGTCTGTACATATGTGTTTCACTAAAAAAAGACTCCTCATGATTTCACGTATAACATTAACTGTAGCAAACTGCTGTCAGTGTCAGAATTTAACTATCTTGGTGCATATTTGACCAGTGTAATGTCTTGGCACCGCCATGTCTATTTTGTTACTGACAAAGCCTGCGGTGCTTTGGGCTTCCTGCGTCGGTAACGCCAAAAATTTTCCTGTAAAAACCAAAGAACTGTTGTATATATCAAATGTTAGAAGCATACTTGAGCATGCTTGCACAGTCTGGGACCCGAAATCTCTAGTTGACATACAAAGGCTAAAAAGAGTTCAGAATTTGGCCGTTCGTATCGTTTTTAATGACAATGATAGGTTTTTCAGCGTATCGAGTGCGAAAACATTGCCCGCCAATCCACCCTGTGAAGGCGGTTGGAAAGCGAAGCTTTTTACGCCACCCTCACGGTGACTGCGGCACACTTGATATTTCACACCCTAGAACGTAACTTTAAACACGGCCTTTATTATTATTTACTTCACAACAATGTTCACTACTGCTTTATGATCGGCGTGATATACACTACTAGACTACCCCATAGTGGGGTAGTCTAGAAAATGAACCGAAGCAATTACTAGGCTGGAAGGGTTTCGAATGACGTCAACCCTCTTTCAAGCAGCTGCATAAGCTTTGCGACAGCTGCAATCTAATCTTACTGACCGCGCCGAGCCTGTTTCCGTTGTTTGCCCACAGCCCTTATCATCCATCACGTTGGCTCATCACTTTGAAGCTTGTTTTTGTGGTTTTTCTTGCGAAAACGAGTGCTTAGTTGTACGCTGAATGCCTGAATTCAAGTAAGCTATACTGCTATACCTGCAATTGTTAGCGGTTCGTCGGGATCGTTTTTTGATTACAACGACGGACACGACAGAACCCTTGGCTGGTAGAGGTACAAAGCTTCGCTTTAAAACACTTTGAACTGGGACACACCTCAAAAACTTAGGGAAGTTCTTCGGTAAAAATTTTTTCATAACATATTTTATTGAAGAACTGGAATTGACCGAACCCAATATATATTTAGCTCTGATTAAGTGTCCGTCCGAAGAGACCATTCACTCAAAGTTAAAGAATACAGGTACCGGACTGACCTCTTCAAAATGTCTTTCTTTCCCAAAACAATTTCTGACTGGAACAAATTGCCAGAGGAGATAGTGTCCATAACATCAAATGACTCATTTTCTTCCTTGCTGTGAAATTTTTATGTTTGATAGTTTTGTGTTTTTCCTATCTCTATGGGTTTTTTTTCTTGCCGCCTGAGCGCGGTAGTACATCGTGCACCTTTTCCTTGTTCAACCCCCCCCCCCCCCCTGTAATGCCAGAAATGGCGCTGTGGGTACTGTGATAAATAAATAAAACAGTAACGCTTCTCCACACATTCACAGCTGCTCCTGGCAATGGTACAATGACAAAAGGTATTGTAAAGCTTTTATGATAACATAATAAGTTGCTGTATACTAATATACTTGGCGTAGTGCGACGAGCACACTACCACACGTGGACCACGTCCGCACCACGTGCACGGCCAGACTGGAGCGTATGAGTGCGAGCGCGCGCTAAAACACTTCGTGCACAAAGACGCTGCGCTTGCGCACTGCAGTAGCGTGCATCCACGTCATTGTGTGGGCGGTCAAAGGCCGTACCAACCACCGACTACTATACGAAAACGAGCGGAATAGCTACAGGAGACTGTTCGCCTTAAAGGGGTCCTGAACCACCCCTCGGGCTTGGTAAGAAAAAAAAATGTCGCAGTTTCGCCCGAAAGGCGAAGCATCAATTGCGATAGCAAATTAGTAGAGAGCTATACGGAGTAAGGATAGTGGTTTTGTCAGCTGTATAAACTTGAACATGCAGCAGCACCAGCAACGCGCAGAATTGTTGTCGACGCCGTCGGTGTTTTGCCCGGGTTCGCACCGAACGCGCGCGGCGTTGGTGACTTTTGCCGGTGCCTCTGGGGGCGGCTCGGAGCTTTTCGACCAGATCACAATGGGACTCTCGTCGAGCAGCGTCGGAAATCTTACCCACCTTCTCGCCTCGCAACGTTTTTATATAAATACGCATTCGGTGCCGCAGCTAAACCTCGCCTCCCCTCCTTCCCTCCCGTCCCCCCACGGCCTTTCGCGCGATAGAAGTCGCGTTTGCTCTCTATATCTGGTGATTGTAAATGAGGAAAGAGACGCTTAATTCTGCAGCCCTTCAGGGAGCCCGGCGCAGAACGCGCGTTTGCTCTCCGACGTGCGTTCGCTCCCCGTAAGAGCGCGCGTCCCTGGCACCCTTTCACTCGCACATACAGCGTCTGGAGCGCGGCGACGATTTCATCGCCATTGACGTCATACCAAACCTCACGGCGACGGCGACGGCAGAAGTCCGCTTCGGTGTGTCCATGTAATTGCTATCACAATAAAAACACACACACACACACAGTCCGCGGATAGGATACACTAATGTGAACAACATAGCCAGATTTCGCAGTCATGCACGGCGCATGGAGCTCCCAAATGGAGCGCGAAGCCACCTTTTCTTGAGACACTCTCTTTTTAACAGAAGCCTGCTCCTCACTATTTTCTGGGACACTTTTTATGGTATTATAGCAGATTCCCATAAGCGGCTGCTATTGGCCAATAGGTGACAGCAATCAAAACGGGTGTTTGGATCAGAGCGGTTCTTCCCACTATTACTGCGTATATTTATTGACGCATAATAATGAACAGGTTGAAGTAAGCAAAATATACTTTTGAATTTCGATAGTAATTACGTATTTCCGGGAGAAGCCTACTATCGTCTGCTCACGCTCGCCATTGCCATGCGCGTAGGATTAAACTTTGGCCACCCTGCATTTAGTGTGGAAGCTAAACATTTCGAAAGAATTACCTGTCCGGTTGGGAAAATTGATTAAAACTTAGAGATTGACTTCAACCAAATAAGGAAATTTACTAGCCCGACGTTTCGGAACCAATTCGGCCCCTTCTTCAGGGGGTATTCTGCGGAGGTGGCGGTGTGCCGCTTTTAAAAGGTCCATCGTAATAAAGGAGAGGAAGGGGGAGAGAGCGTAAGGTGCGGAGACACTTGACAGGGCACCTGCTCTAGACAGACGAAAGAGGCGGGGGGGGGGGGGGGGGGGGGCTTCGGCGTCGCTGGTCGGCTGGGTTGACCGATGCTGGGCGCCCGTGCATTCGGAGAGCAGGTGGGAGGGGGACTTGTGAGGAGAAATGTACCATGTGACTAAAGCAATCGACGGCAGGAGAGCGGCATGATCATCTTGTAATCTGGGCTTAACGCTGTGGGCCACGTGTGCAGCGCCGACGCACTCCTCAACGTTTCGCCTGCGAAGATCATCTCAAGTTGAGCTCTAGCAGCTTTCGCTGCTGTCTCGAGCGTCTCAAGCACTTCAGCAAGTTACGCATCGACGAGAAGCGGCGGACTAGAAATGCCACGATATGTCGCTAAATCGCTGCGAGCATCGCCGACGTCAAAATCAGCGATGTCAAAACACAAACCACGCTAGGCTACCGGCTGAAGCAAATAAAAAGAAATGAGGAGGATATGACGGCTTAAGCCACGTGATACTCTTTTCAAGCGAGAGCAGTCCGGAAAGTGGGCGCTCCCAACCACTGAAACACGTTCTGCGAGCACAAGAATGGATTCGCCATTAGTCGCGGGAAACGTGGGAAGATGTTTTGGTGTTGGTGACCTAAAGCGGGGGGTCCTTGCTTCCAAGTTAACGAAACGACTATGAGAGCACCAAGACGTAGGCGGCTAGATAGATAGATGGATACTGTCAAAGTGGCAAATGTTCGCCAAGAAATGCTTCGCATTTAAATATCGACCTGCGAAGGCCATGTATGCGTAGGAAGCATAACCGGTGGACCATTAGAGTTACAGAATGGATACGAAGAGAAGGGAAGCGCAGTCGCGGACGACAGAATACTAGGTGGCGTGATTAAGTTAGGAAATTTGCAGGTGCCAGTTATAATCAGCTAGCGGAAGACAGGGGTAATTGGAGATCGCAGGAAAAGACCGTCGTCCTTCAGTGGACATAACTATAGGCTGATGAGGATGATGTCGATTCAATTGTGTCCTCCACTCTGTAGAAAATGTTAAAGTACTGTAAAATTGCAAGGAAGGTAAATCATCTGTACGCTTTCTCTTGGTGCAAAATGATCCCGTCCTGTCTAATTTTAACGCGACAGCATTAGAGGACCCGTATCGCGGAAACAATGGTGTCGGTGGCGTCGTCCATCAGAAAAAATTATCCCACACCACAACCACGCAGGCCCTCCGCGTGGAGCATAGGCGTTGCTGAACTAATTGAATTTCTCAAAGTAAAATGCTACAGAAAATGCGCAAAACACGACTTACCCGCAACTTGCAGACATGATAGCTTCGGATTGTAATTTGAGTATAAGAGAAGACATAATTCTCTTACACGGAACCTCAAACACAAACCCCTTTTTGTTTTCGATGTGTCTCCGCTTGGAGCGTCCTGTTTTACAGGGATATGAACCATTGTTCTGCTATGCACTGGGGCCGGGATCGGCCCACCATTTTTTTTTATGTCGACGTTACGCCACGAAGAAACTCCGGAGTCCTAGCCATAGACATCTGGCCGCCCTGGGTCTACCACTAGGCACATCCACGGAGAGACTCGAGGCTCTTGGGGTGTACAACACATTTGAAGAACTCAAAGCAATGACAATGGTCACACAACGAGAAGCGCCTTAATATGTCACAGGCGGGCAGGAGGGTCCTAGAAGAGCTGGGATACCCGATCAACCCATAATACTGCAGCAGCGAACTAGTGGACATGTCGAGAGAGATGCGACAAAAACTAAAGATCTCCCCCATCCCCCCAAAAATGAACCCAAAATATCATGCAGGCAGGCGTAATGCCCGAGCCAAACAATTAGAAAAACGATTCGGCAATAACCCCGACACAATATACACAGACGCAGCACGGAACACTAAGGGACACGTTATCGTGGCTGCTTCGGGACCTTCCGGTATTCCAAGAACCATAACAACAGCTTCAGTTCGCACAGCCTGCACCAGCACTGCGGAGGCGGCTGCAATGGCCCTGGCAATAAAGACACGGGAGGGAGAAGACAGGCCCGCCTACGTCCTTACGGACTCCCAGGCGGCCTGCCGACTCTTCCTCCACGGAAGAATCCCTAGGATCGCCCTTAACATATTGGGCGATCGACTAAGACAAGAACATCACATTGTATGGTGTCCGGGGTTATGTTGGTGTCACTGGTAACACAGGGGCAGACGCTCTTGCTCGCGAGACTTCAATCAGAGCAAGGAATGACACCCCAATCGGAAATAACAATCAAATACTAGCATGCGATGTCTTGAACATCAACGTCGTTCTCGCCAAGAACTCGTCGCGCCAAACCCGCAAATAACAGTGGAGGAGGTTCGGCTATACAGAAAAATCCAGACAAACACCTACCCACATCTGGGGCGATGGCACGCCATCTGGCCAACCATATATGCCAGTCAATGCCCTTGGTGTGGGGGGAGGCCATCCTTGCCCCATGTGACATGGGAGTGCCAATCACGACCCCAAAATTCAAGTTCACCCCGCTTAGCACAAAATTCCTTTAGGGAGCCTTGGGCAGCCATCCTCGCCCGGACTGACCTGGAAACTCAATTGAGCCTCCTCGACCAGGCACGGCGCGTGGCGGTGGCCACTGGAGTCCTGGACTAAGGACCCACCCTCTGGTCCCCTTATCCCTATTTTTCCTAAATAAACTTATTTCTCTCTCATCTGCGCTGTAAAAGAAATGGAGCTGGGCAAAAACCATGTAATGCGTACGGCAGATAACCGGTGGACCATTAGAGTTACAGAATGCATGCGAAGGGAAGGAAAGCACAGTCGAGGGTGGCAGAAAGTTATGACATGAGGTAATTTGCAAGCTCAAGTTGGAATCAGCTAGCGCAATCACACATCGCATTCCACTCTTAAAGGCGAAGCTTGAGTGCCCTCCTCGTTTTTTTTTTGTTCGAAATACTTTGTAATTGAGACTATGGAGAGCGAACCAACGGAAAAATAATCTTAACGTGGTGGGGTATCACCTAATAAATACCACGTAAAAAGCATAGCATACAATTATAAATTTATGTTTCCAATTCCAGCAAAACGTTGTCTAATAGGCAATTTATTACAATGCTTATGAAGATATAAACTTATATCGGCCTTACAATAATCGGCAAATTTGTGCTCAAACGTACCAAACGTCATCGTTTTCTTATTCCTGCAGCACTAGCTTCCACAATCACTGCTTCTTTGTAATTCTTTTGCCGGTGGTAACGAGAACAGAAAACACGGCTGAACATTCGTGGCTGTCATATCTTAAATATCGCGGCTTGACAAATTCGCTGCGCATATGGCTCTTGGCGTCTCGTGAAGAGAGAGAGAGAAAATGATTTAATGAAAGGCAGGGAGGTTAACCAGGACTGAGCCCGGTTGGCTACCCTACACTAGGGGAGAGATAAGGCAGTCTGCTGAATTGTGTTCCTGTTTTTGTACATTTTCAACAGTACACTCCTTGATATATGATTTTACTCTTGCGTGTTATTTAATGGCGGAGAATTCGAGTCGCTCAAAGGTGTCTTTTCTTTAATTCGTTGAACCATTCTCTGTAAAGGCAGGTATGGCGGAGGACATACTGAATGACGGTGAGACATCCAAGAAGAAAAGAATGGGCTGGGACGATCATACGTCGCTCTAGGTTGAAGGAGCAAATTCACAGTCGCTCAACGCAAATGTTCCTATTCTTATTGAGAACGCTGGCCGTTTATTTCCGAAGTAGCAATGGCCGCTGAATGGATGCTGGTTTCGATATACTGCATTGGGAAGCTAATGTTCCTTGTCGACAGCCAACCGTGCAGGGGCCTCCGGTTCTATTGCGGCTGGACATGAAGATACACACATCATTACCACTCGAATAATAAGGTCTAATGCAAAAGGCGCGTTTTTCAGCAAGCAAGCGCAATATTATACGAAAGGAAGACAGATGCGAAGAGGCAGTTTTATGGCTGCAACACGAAAAGCAAGAAAGAACAAACATGATAGGCAGGAAGTCGGATTTATATAAACAGGGCTAGGCCAACGCCAACTCAGCGCTTTGCCCTGCAGAAGAAAAACTGTGGGGGCACCATGCAATTGTCATTAGGTGTAAATGCGAAAGGGTTACTTGTCGCTGAGTGTGTCGCTGAGTTATGTCGCCGAGTTCATGTGCAAACACGAAGGAAACACCAGTGCCACCTTATAAACTGCCTGAAAATTCGTAGACAACACTAGCGTTGTACGCAAAGCGTGGTTCTTCACCAGTAGCCTCACTAACGCATACGCGCAACGTAGACTGGCAAACGTTCTCTGACTCAGTCGCGGCAACTAAGCAGAGATGGGGGCAGCGTTCATGGGAGCTATACCCAAGCACAGCTGGGATAAAAGGTGTTCCTACAAACTTATACCAATGCCACATTGTCATGCTCGGTTGACTCGCGTTCCTGCGCGACTTTGAATTTGGTAGGAAGGAACGAAATGAGAAGCAACCGGAGAACTTCTGGTGTGCCGGGTTACAACGCGTAGGTGCCTGCTCACCTCTCAGCACATGTGATATTTGGGACGCAGAGCCCGTGTACAAAGCTCTCACGTTAGCTTTCGGCTGTTTATAGACGGTTTTCTAGGTCAACAGCTAATTGCAGTTCTTTTTACAGTGAAGCAGCTTCGGCGATCCCAACCAACCGACAAGGGCTTCTTCCAAATCAAAAAGGATCAAAATATGAAAGCGTTTTGCTGAAATGGCTAAAACGAACTTCGTATCGCACGTGTCTTTCCTATATATATGCGCGCCCAGTTAAAATAAAATTCGTTAAAAAATTTAAACTAGGCACATATTTAGTAATATTTCACTACTGGTCACCACATTCACCACGTTCAATGAAGGGGTGCAGAAAATTGGTTTTTATAGACAACTTATTGGCTAACTTCCTTAACCCCGCCTGATCCGCCGCGAGCTTTTTCGCTTTTATGAAAAGCTACCCGAAAACAAATTTATAACACTGGTTTTTGGTTGGCTTTCCTTGTGGTTCCCTGGTTGCCCGGACTATATCTTTTTCATACATGTCACACTCTAGAAATCATCATTAGTTTTGTACATTTTAATGACGCCGACTCACTCTCCGTTAAGATGGTACTGTACTCCAGTTGGTGTGCCTCGATGGGGAAGGAACATTTTGCAACTTTTTTTTCTCGAAGTTTCAAGACGTCATTTATAATTCTCGTATCCCTGCTTTCTTTTTTTTTTCTTTCGGGCTTTAGTTCTTACAGAATTGCGTGGTTGAAGCGGCTGGCCAATACAAGCGCAGTGAGGCATGTCTAGTATTGTGCATCTCTCATCCCATCGTCCCTATTGTGCTCAAGAGAATTGTACCCCGAGACTGCCGCCATCAACGACACGGCCGGCGTTGTTCGCCCGTCTGCGCATCCTTCAACTCGAAGTTTCTTTAGAGAACGCCACTCCTTTTTTGCCCCTCTCACCTCCCCCCCCCCCTCTATTGTGTTTTTTGTCTGTTCGGCGTGTTTCGCACTTCGTGTGCCACAAACCTTGTGCTGCTTTCAAAATGTCACTGCTATGCACTTTCCAACACTGAATGCAACGAGACGATGCACCCATGTACCCTTCTTGGCACGCTGTCTGTGCCGTCTTGTTTCGTGGTTTTTTACAGCGATACCTCCGGTTTGCCTGTCAGAATAGACTACTTCGAAGGGTTGCTCTTCCACTTGGACCTATTCCCACTTTTTTATTGTTTGATGGTTTTATAATGCATTCACTTCAGTCGTTGTTATTGTGCTGACATTTTTTTATGTTGTGTCCTATTATATTCAGCATAATTTTGTCCCTCTTTAAGTTTGCTTCCATCACGGTTCTTTTCTTTAAATTCCTGTATTTGTCTATGTGAATGCTCCGTAGCACGTAAAAAGACGAGAATTTTTTTAGTGCTTTTGCCTATTTGGTTATGTGTGCATGAAGCTATTCCGCAATGAAGTTGTGTAACATAAGAAGCTTACTGGTTCCCGTCTATGCCCTGCTTTGCTTCTTTTTACAGAAATTTATCTAACTATTATAGTTACAATAATCGAGACGCACCTTACTTCGAGATGCTGTCGTAGATAGAGCAAGAGCAATACCTTATTTTAGAGCCATGTTGGTATAGTGTGCGTTCATAAACAAATCACACATGTGTCTTTTTGTACCATAATGTAAGTACAACTTTTCTTTCATGCAACTTTTTCTGGGATCTCGAAAACAAATAGATCACATGTAATAGAGCGTAGAATTCTTAGCCTTCTCTAAGCGCTGGAGTGAAGATTATTGTGCCAAACCGCGGTGCCCCGAGCCGCGGGGCATAGCAGTATAGAAGTGTCTTGTTATAGTCCAGTGCGTGCGGTTCTAGGCAATAAACATCATAATATAGCCCATCGAGAGCAGGGAGCAGCACGCGGTAGATATGGAAATTATACACCAAGTAAATTACGCCTTACTATAGTTTTCTTATAAATGACCCTTGGCTTCGTAAATATGAACACATTCCACAACGAGCAGAATGCAAGAAGTCTTAGGTCTCTGTGTTTGTGCGCACGCTAAGAAAGTTGGGGTGATCAGAATGACCTAACGCCCTTCACAGCAGTGCCCCTCGGACCACATTTTAATGCTTTGTTAAGTTAAATATCAACAACTAAATGATGTTCATGTACGCGATGCGCCACTTTCTTTACTGTCTTTCATTCCTATAAAACAATACATGATACTCAGAAGACATTTTGATGAATGCCCTAGCCATATGGTACACAAAACGAGTAGAAAACACATCTGGATAATGTATAGTGTCAACAATAATATTCTAGTTGCCAGTGCGAACACGTAGCATTATTTAAAAAAAGCAAAATAAAGAGCAGGTTTCATAAAACCTCTGGCGCCTTACTGACAGGACAAGACCGAGGTAAATAAAGATGGCTAAGAGATACATTCGTCCTGAAGTGGTCATAAATAGGCTCATTTATCATTACTACTTCACAGAAAGACGTTGAAGCATCATATCTGACCTTGTTCAGTTGACAATATTTTCTTACGGTCTGATTGCCTCTCGAACCGTGCTTCTTACCCTGAAAGTTAGGTATACGTTGAAGCCGGGCAAATCCAACTAAACGCGAAAAGAAGTCGGAATATATGGCAGCGAATCAAAGATATCAACGCAAATAAAGGAACCTTAGCGCCAACTGAAATTTTATCTTACATTTCAGACGCCATCTTTAATTTATCAAATCCAAGCATGGGCTGGGTTTCATCACTGTAATTTATCAAACTCTGCAGCAGTGAAAATAGCTGGTCGCCTCAAGTCGTTTGCAAGCCACAAGTCAAAAGCGCTCATTTGGTTGCATTTTAGCGCTAGCATCTGTTATGAGCAAGACAATTGTCCCATCGTCATCCTTCGTTTACACTGACGGCTGACGAAGTTCCTTTCCAATGTCATTTTACTGCATTTATGTCATGTTCTTCATACAGTTTATGTTAAATAATGTGTATATATGTATTATATTTGTACATGGCCTTTTACAAATGTTTACTTTCGTAATTTCTTGTGCATAGCTTAAATAACATTTTAATGCGCAAAATTTCGTGGGAAATTTCAGTATCCTTTAGAGTTTTCATATTTGTTGTACATCGGTAGCGCTAAAAAATTGTCGCAGTTTCACCTGAAAGGCGAAGCATCAATTGCGATAGCAAATCTGAGAGAGCTATACGGAGTAATGATATTAGCTTTATCAGCTGTATAAACTTGGACATGCAGCAGCACCGGCAACACGCAGAACTGTTGTCGACGCCGTCGGCGTTTTGCCCGCGTTCGCTCAAAATGCGTGGGGCGTTGGTGACTGTTGCCGGAGCCTCTGATATAAATAGGCACTTGGTGCCGCAGCTAAACGTCGCCTCCCTTACCTCCCCCCCCCCCCTCCCCTACGGCCTCTTGCGCGTCGGAAGAAGGCGCGTTTGCTCTACATATATGGTGATTGTAAAGGAGGAAAGAGACGCCTACTTCTGCAGCCCTTAAGCGAGCACTGGCGCAGAACGCGCGTTTGTTCTCTGCCGTGCGTTCACTCCCCGTGAAAGCACGCGCCCCTCGCGCCCTTTCACTCGCACATACAGCGTTCGGCGCGCGGCGACGATTTCATCTCCATTGACGTCGTACGGAACCTCACGGCGACGGCGACGGCAGAAATCTGCTTTTGAGTGTCCATATAATTCCTATCGCAATAATAATGATGCATTACATGAGACTTCAGTTGTTCTAGTTCATACATCATGTCTACAATGGCTGTCCTGAAATTTACCCAAGCTGAGGTACTCCATGCCGTTGGCTGGAAGGCCATTTAACAAAAAAATTATGTGTGCAAAATAAAAAGAAATGCAGGTGCTAGTGGCACAGTCACTGTCAAGAGTTTACGCGGCCGAGGTTCTTCGAACAAATTTAGCTCAAGCTATGTCCACAGCCAGTAAATCTTTGCAACATGGTTGTTGCAAAGAGGAAGGGACTCCTGTATTACCCATGGGAAGAAATCGGTCCATTAATTACACCTTATCATTCAAATGTGTTCGTGATGTACTCCACAGTTCCGTATTATGACAAAAATATAGTTTGTGCGGTGTCACTAGCCTATACGTAGAATTAGGAAATTAAAGTCACAGTCGCATCATCACTCATATGTAATTGCAACAAAGAAACCTGAAACTATACTTCATAATACTCGCAAGGCAATTTTCTAAGCATGCGATTCATTTAAATTTTTCTATCTGTTCGAGGGTACAAAATGCTGTCTAGATGATAACACACCGTTAAATTTTGCAAATTTTCATAACAGCACTGTCCTTCTACGTTTTGTTATTCGTCATGCACATATTTTCCATAATATCTGTAGTATAAACATAAATAAGTCGAATGGTGAATCATTTCAAAGTTAAAATGTCTTCTCCAGAAGTAGGAAAAATGACATAAGCACTTGAGAACGTAATATTACACAAAGGTTTGTTAATGTAAACGTCCTGGCTATACCCATGAAATGAAAATAAATCACAAATTTGTTGCCCAGATTTGTCAGTTAGCATTAAAATGCATGCACTGTAGTTATAAAACAGTGCACTATATGTTTATTTCGATGCATGAGTTCGAAAATAAATAAGCAATTTCTTTTCAGGGATAATCAGCTATTGCTGAAGTGACTGACTTTCATGCACAGGCAAAGGAATCATCCAAGAGTGACAACGGATTAGGTAGTTTGGAAGGGATAACATTGAGTTCAAATTTGTAGCTTTAAAGAATTCACCTATTGTATACTGCGTCGAAGGTGACCACCCCTCATCCAAGAAGTGCTTTTTAGAGTTTATTTCTTTATTTATTTATTCATTTACGCCGTCAGGGCTGGAGGACATTACAGAGGGAGTTGGTTGAGCATGATAACCAAATAATGGAATGGATAAAAATTAATTTGTAATCGTACAAATCTCGCGGATCGTAAATGAGAAAGCAAACAAAAACGTCAGCGCCCACTAGGAAGGCAGCTTTACAGTTAGAGTACTATCGAATATTGCAAAGAAATAAAAAGGAACGTATTCGGTAATTTTTAGATTTAGGTTTCACAACGTAGGCTAGTTAATGACCACGTCACATTGACGTGGCCAATGCGATCCCGTCACTCCTCACTTGCATTCGAGAAGGCAGAAAAGGAATCGCTTGCGGATGCTACTGGAACAATGAAGAGAGGGCATCTCTGTTGGCAGTGAAGCTCACTTCCTGGCAGCATGGCTATGCCACATTTCAACTTGTTCTACCCCCACTAATAATTGACATTTATGAAAAATTATCGCGATAAAACGCTTCCTAGATGGTGCCTTACGACTTCAATGGATAACCAAGGTTTCCACTCGGGTCTGGTGAGGGGCCGTTTATAGTCGATAACATCTCTTAAGCATTACATAATAGTAAAAGAGACTAAAACAAATCAAGCGGGGTTTGGGACGTAAGCATCACACGTGCCATCAGAACCAATATCGCAGAACGCATGGAAGGAATCACGGCTTGCGGGCGCTGATGGAGGCGCTGAAAGAAAGTATGTGCAGAGGGGCGGGGTAGCTCGCCTCGTAACACCATCACTTGCGACATCTCATTTCCTTCCCTCTATTTCATAACTAATCACTTTAGTTTTTAGTTTTTAAAAATAAACATTCTGGGAGGACAACGCTCCTTGCACGGGGCTTTACAAGTTGCGGTGTATAACGAAACTAAAGTTTGCGATGGGGCCCGGTGTAATGTCGTTTAATGGAATCATCATCTCCCGCCATTTAAAAGTTCTCGTAATTTAGAAGCTCGTGGAAAGAAGTAACCCCTGTACATGCACCCGGCGCAGAGCTCTTCCAGAACACACAGAAAGCACTTCAGCATCCTCCAAGCTACGTACCCTGCGCTGAATGCAATATGATGTTTTTCTAGCGTATTTTCTCAAGTAGAAAGATCATGTAATAACTTCTGAGTTTTTTTTTTTACATGGCCGGATGCCCTGCCATTCCCCGTCAACTCTTTATACTCGGCGGGAAACTTTGGTTTAATCACTCTTACTAACAGGTACCACGCGCAGCGTCATTATTTATCTCGCAGACCGGATGCTAGCGTACCCAGCACACACTCTGTTCTGTTAACGTTCTGGTTCTGTAAAAAAAGATGTTTTAGTTGCTCGTTTGTGCCCTGCACTGTTTAGATTGCAGCTGCGCTGCAGGCAAAGCAGATTGTGGCAGGAACAAATGCACAACCACAACAAAGCGGAATGAGATGAAGCAGTAAATCTTTTCTGTCTATCGCTTCATGTAGGGCCGTATTATATGGCTTCCGCCAGGCACCTCACATGCAGTGCTATCCAACTAAGCGGTAGTTTGTGCTTTATTCTCTAGCGCAGTTCATCGTGGTGATGATCCCTAACACAACATGAATCTTGCCATTATCCGATGGATTTTTCTTCTTTCGATTTCATGAAAACGTTGAAGGAAGCTGAGTGTTCGTCCTGTACGTTTTTTTTTCTTGGCACAGGAATTTGTTGTAGTTTTCTTTGAGCGAAGTTGAATCGCTCGCGTCGACATCATCAGGCGATACAGAAAAGCGTGGACGGAGGCGCCAGTTCACTGCCGATAAAATACGAGACCATCGCAACACAGCGATACTACTCCGATCACAAGGCATGCTACTGGCGACCAACTTGAGCCCGCAGCAACCGTCGACGGAACTCTTGGTGCAACACGCTTCAGGTACCCGACGGACGACGACCACGGTATCCGCCCAGAGTATGAGGTGGAGTTCGCCTACGAACACAATTAAGAACTGTAGTGTCAACATAATGGTGCCGCTCGTAAAAGTAGGGTCATCGCTTGGCAAAGTGGTTTCATCAAGCTGAAAAGTAGCGTCATCGAGAAAAAACACTCATCGCAGTGTGCGTGAAACACTACTTTAATGGATACTTCGCCAATAAAACTCAGCCGAGAGGTCACCATATAGCTGGTTTTCCGTCTTGAGTTGTTGCAACCTATTAGACAGCAACATTACACTCGGAAATATAACGCAGCCGCACTAAAGAAAGCACCATTTCACCGCAACACTAAACGCAGCGAAATAACTCAGCGACGCACTCAGCGACAAGTAATGCTCTCGCTTTTACACATCATCAGGATTGTTTAGGTGCCCCTATAGATATTTTTATTCAGCAGAAATGTGTAAACTTTAGGCTCGTGCCCCAACTTTTATGTTTATTCAGTAAGCCGCTCACACGATATAAGAAAATACAAACATCACATCAGGCTGATGCGCACTGTAAGACTTGTACTCAGAAATGTCAAAAGAACGAAGGCGATGTACGATGCGAGTAGCCAACCGGAAATGTTATCAGTTTAACATTTCTGCAATTCACCTCTTGTTTCTCTCTCACTTTTCGAAGGAAGGATGGTGCTTCCAGGTGTTATATAAAATGTTTTAGTTATAATAAATGGGCATGACCTCCTTGCCGTTTTATATCGACCGGCGAGGAAAATCAAAAAGGGAACGCTACTGGGTACAGTTCAAATGAACGTTTTATTACGCAGAACAGAAGTCTACTTACTGGTGCTACTTTCTTATTTTCCCTTCTCTGCTGCATAAGATAATATATATATATATATATATATATATATATATATATATAACTTTTTCTCCTGCAATGCCGCATCACCTCGTGGCATCTGAAACGAACGGCGCATTAATTTTTCGTAGTCAATGACAAGGAAGAGGCAGGCCTCATTCGAAGTCCTATTTTTGTTGTTTTCAAGCTGGAGGCAACAGTTTGTTGAACCACTGCGACAGTACTGCGACCGTATAGCTTTGCGTTAGAGCAAAATGTTCAGCTTTTTTACTTGATTATTGCTTACTTTCGAAGCCAATGAAGTGGGTTTCCGAAGGTAAAGCATTTCCTTAAAAATGACACATTGATTTTCCTCCAGAAAGAATGCCGCAAAGATTAAACCCACTTTCGAAAAAATTTCTCTGCATAAATGCCTATAAATATATCGTGAAGCCTAACCCTGTAGTACGGCGGGATTTTCGTATAAACAAGATTTAAGTATAGCATTGGCGATTTACCGTAATTGCGGCTGTTCTCTTCGATTAGATGCAGAAGTGAACATTGATTGGAAGACACAACTCAATTTCCAGTTTGCTAGTAATAAACATTTCAAATATAAACCAATTTTTCACTACTCATCTCACGGCAAATGTTGTGACCGCCACATCAAATAGGAGCCGAAGTTAAGTGACGTTTGGTTAGCAAACATGATATGATTAGTAGCAGTTTTGAAATATCCGTCTGCAAAATCTTCTAAAATAATGAATTGGCGGTTCTCGAAATATATTATATATGTTGGAAGGTATGTTAGTCTTATGATTTTTCCTGAGCACAAAGACTTCACTACTCCTTTGCTTCGACTTCGTGATAGCGACATCGGCATTTCAGTTAATAATAAACATTAAGTAGTGAATATGTTGGATTGCCTGCACGCCGCCTGTCACCGGAAATTTCAGAAACATTGTTGAAACAAGTGATATATGCTATCTTTGGGAATTACACCCTGCATTTGAAGCCATTGCTGGTTTATTCAATAAGCTCTCCTTCATCTATATAGTGTTGAACAGACATTTTTCACCTCACAAAACAACTCACTTTCCCACTACACCCGAGACTTTCGCTTTTTGTTTTTGAAACTGCATTGCAATGAGAGCGGTGTTATCGTGCCAGATGTCGCGATGAATATTTAACGCGAATAAGTTATTGTAGCTCGATTTCCTGCTCATTGTGTTCTCTTCTAACCTTCTGTTACTTTTTTTGGCATTACGATTCATTTTTACAGTCCTGCTACAACAGGAACCCCAAAAAAGTATTTAGAATATTCGCACCGCAAAAGACAGACGCCACGCTGGTAAGTGAATGTTCCTGAGAGTTGTCTCAATTGTGACACGTCCGTTCATTGTTGCCCAAACAACTGCGGGACCTCCAGCAAACGCTCGCGCAAGAACCTCTCGGCTGTAGTCACCACCTCCTCTTCGTAAGGATGGCTTTGGTGGTGTCATGACTGTCGCTGCTGTTAAAAGCGCCACGGTTGCATACCTTTACAACGTTTTACTAATAGCGCACGAGCGTCGACCTCACGGCGTGTCGGCGGCTTTGTAGCGGCGAGGGGCGGCGACACCGGTGATAGTACGTGCAGTCCCACAAGGCCATTGCCAGTTCGAATGCATTCTGCTGCGCTGTTCGCTTCAGGAGTGCCCCTCGCGGCAACATGGCCGCTGACAAGACGTACGGTCGCCGCTCGCGTGACATTATAAAAAAATTGCAAGGATGTACTAATGCCCTTCTTTTCACCCCCTCCAGCATTGTTTACGCTTTCACCTTTGCGTACTCCAACCTTCGCTGTTGTCCTAAATGGCATTAATAACTAGCTGTCGACTACGCAACAGAGCTGTTTTACAGCCAGGAACTTGCTTGCCACAGACAATTTTATATTGCGGTATATATAATACCGATCTATGTGGCTCACGTTCTCACGTTTTCGCTTCATTTCGAGAAGTCATAAAAATTTCATAGTGTTGAACCTCCATCCGCCTATTCTCGACACGAAAATTAAAAGTACGGCTTCAGTCCAATAATCGAGTTTGCGTATGCGGACACTTCACCGCCGGTCTAACCAGTGGGAAATTAGCATCCACCTGGACTGAAACAGCAAGCTACGCAGGAAAGTCATACGGCTTGCTCTGAAAAGATGCTTTGAAGTTGAAGAAAAATTTGTCCAGGTTCAGTAATCGAACCTGAAACCAATCCCCTTTCCGGGGTGGTCTCTACCATCTGAGCTAACAATGACGCTAGTAGTTTGCAGGACGAGGCTGAACTGATCGACAACTCGAAGCGTTTTTCTCTTTCATAACACTTACTCCGCATTGTGGGCGTTCGCAGAACTGAATTTGCATAGCAGCCAGTTACGCTTAATTTTTCATTGTAAGATCATTAAAGCGATGATGTTTTGGAGGTATTTATCACAGCAAACTAAATTGTACTTCGGGTGCAATAAATGCTTCAGATATCGTAACATATCACGACCATATCACGACATATCAAGTGTGCTCTTTAGCTGCAAAAAATAGGAGCGCTCTTAATAAACAAAGTCGATTTAAATTTCTATAGCCGTATGCCCTATTTCTCTGAGCTTGCTCTTCGAAGTCGTAGTTGCTACGCATTCCTTAATCGCCTAAGTTGCGCTTTGGGAAGTTTCAGGTCCAAAATAGTGAAGTTTGTGAATGTGGCAGTTACCTTCTTGTCCATTACAGTAAAAAAATTTTGTACCAGAAACAGGAATTTAGAAGGAAATGCTAGCATGTTCCACATTTTCATCACACAAATAATAACATGGAAATACGCCAGACGCACATGAACTTCTTTCTCCATGTCACTTTGCAAAGTCTTTAGAAGTCCCAATTGCTTTGTTTTAGAAACCCAGTTACACAGCGGATGGATTGTGGATGAAATTTTGTTGACGATGATATGAGTTGGCAAAATGCTTGAACATTGTGAGCAAATTTGCTGCACGCAAAACCAGTGTAGTTTCGCCGCTTGTTAAAGAAAAAGAAGCGCACATTTTTCTTGTCGCAGAAGATTTCACTTGAGACAGGGGCAATATTTAAAGATAGAGTCAAATCGCAGATATTGGCGCGAAAGCGGCTTAGAATATACCACGCCGGCAACAAGGTGTTAAAGAAAGGAAGAGTAACAGCAGTAAAAGCTGCGTTTCTCTAAAGTTTTCTCTGAAAATTCAAGGGGCACTTATCCCTATGTGGGTGAATGCGAAAGCATTGCGGCAACGTCAGCATAAGCGCGACGAAGTCCGGTGGCGCCACTGGCGGAGTCACGTGGCTCGAGCGGCCACGTCAGCAGAAGCGCCGTGACGTGACCAACTGTGTTCGTTACAAGGCGCGCACAACTCAAGTTCATGGGTTGGACTGCCTCATTTACTGTATCTTAAGTCTACTTTAAATAACTTCGAATTATTTAGCACCAAAGGTCGTGGGTTCGTAGTCTTTTCGGACCATGGCGTGGTCACGCCAACGTCGGATTTTCAGCCTCATGAGCCATATAATGCTTTCGCATTAAAAAGCTGGTTTCGTCTAAAATGTCAGGACTTCCGGCAATCGCACAAGTGAATTGTCTCTTCAAGCTAAGTCAGGGTCCAAAGGGACGTGTAAGTTGTACAACCAGGAATGAATTCTCTCCTTTCTGTTGCTACAGAAATGTATTATGGGATGCTGTCAGTGGTTCGAGGCATTCAACGCATTTTGGCTGTTCTTTCTTCGTCAGTAAAAACGTGTGTCAGGTATGTGTGCTCTATTGAAAGTGGACAGCAATGTTACGTCAGTAAAGCCTTCTTGGCGGCAAGAAAGAGAGAACAAACTTTATGCAAAACAGCATACGAGCGTAGGTAGGTCCTCCGCTCTGCAGTGGGTGATCCCCTCACTCCACGAGTCCAGCATCCTTAGCCGCCGTTCTCACTCGGCCACAAGTTCGCGATTTACCGATGACTGGCTTCATACCACTGGTTGATAGGTTTAGTGAGCTGGGCTCCATCGAAAGCAATTCACCTTGCCATACACATTTAAGCCAATATCTCAAAGTCCGTGCTTAATTATTAGGTATGTTCATTTGTTAACACTTTAGTGGTGTGCTTAATATGCAATCTCGGCTCTTTTTTCTGAGGATGCCAACCTAGCTTGGAACAGAGCAATGTATATATATATATATATATATATAATAATGTTCTTTAAATTGTTATATTACACATTTTTATATATCTTAAATAACCGGAACTTATGGAATACAGAAAGTACGCAATGTGCGGATCACGCGAAAGTTTTGCGTCTAGTGAGTCAGTTGATGTAGATACCGTTGACTTTTAAAGTAGCAGTGTAAAAGGAAAAAAAAAACTCGGGGGAACGTTTTACGTCAGGACACTTTCTTAGAGAAGTGAAGAGGGAAACACATTTTTTGCATGACTTTAAAGGTGTACTACCAAACAACGCTCACGTGAAAGGTCGTGCAGCTCATGTGTAAAGTCACACATGGTCAAGGTCATGCGCTACCAAGATGGCGCGTTGTCAACTCATGCTTGCGAACTGGGTCGACTTCCTCCTTCGACGTACGCAAATGGGCCACGGTGGCAGCTCCAGCGAGCAATGGAGGCAAAACATTCTTTCCTTTGGCGTATTTGCGTCTTTATTACACTCTTTACGGCACTGTACAATTCCCTTTGTCTATTCCAAAGCAGGGATAGAAAAAAAAAACTTCCGCTTACACCTTGCGCCTTATTGCCGCTGCATCGTTATCGCGCATGTTGCGCTCTCCGAATCGCTCCTTCTGCCGTAAATCCTACGGTGTTTCTTATCTATAGCGTCGTTTCGGCGCTCCCCAGCAGGCAGCTGAGTGCCTGGTCACGTGTTTTCTCCGTCTCATTCTTTTCCCGGGGTCTTTCTTCGCCTGCTTTTAATAGCAGGTCGTACATTACCGTATATGGTGCTACAGTAGCAGCCCCCTGTTCTCGCGCGTCGTCGCTGTAGCGAGCGCGTGTGTATATGGACGCGCCGTCATTTGTAATAGAGATGAATGGTTGATGCAGAGCGGAGGTTATGGCGCGTGAAGCGATCCGAGCGAGAGAGCTCGTGGATGCGTTCACGCGACAGTGGAAATGTCTCTAGAAAGAGCGTAGCGTCTCCCGCACACGCATTTGCCGATCATAAAAATGCGCGTGTGCATCTGGGGAAAAGGAAAAAGTTTTACCGAGCGCAAATTCTTTCTCTTTTTACTCTAAGAATTGCGTTTCTATAGTTTAAGGAGGATTTTTTGGCACCCACTGTATTACACTAGCAATAAAATATAAGAAGGAAAATTGATAAGCGTCGTACGAGCGGCCATATTCTGTTGTCATTCCAATTTACCTGTTTTTTCTTCTTTTTTTTTCTTTTGATGGGGATATTACACTCGAGGTTATCTCCAGTCTACATCATTATTGGAAGTCTTTTCTGTACCTTTCCCGCTGCTCAGAGTGCGCATTATCGTACGTTGCATCGAAATACTCATATTGGTGGTTGATTCGTACGCCAAATAGACCATAACAATAATGACAACTCGGTACGACACGTAAATATTGAAAGGATGAATACCCAGCATGCCAATCACGTCGCTTATAACCTGTGCGCTGAAAATGCGCTGATAAATATGCGTGTCATGCGATATCGCTCAGAAAGAAAATTGAAACTAAAGCACAGTAAAAGAAGAGAAGAATGTCAGCGTAAATCTTTGGCTAATCATAATGGAGATATTGATAATTAGTGCAGTGTTGCTCACTGTAGCAAGGCTGATAGTCAAGTAACAAGGGTAAATGCGACAGGCCAATGTATAATCAAACCCACAAACTTTTGCCGGCTTCTTCACTGCTCCACGCATCGCCGCACTGAGTATATGACCGTATATGGCAAAGATATCACGAAGGCATTACCAGTCGGTAAACGTGACGACGCGTACTTGACTCAAGGGAGGTGGTTCTTACGTAATAGTTTCCCGCGAAATATGTATTTAACCTCTGTAACATCTAGGCGAGCGACACAAGAACGCGTAGCATAAATATGAACTACAAGTGATTTCCGCCAATACTTTTGCAAGGATCATCTCCCGTCACACGAATGTTGCTTCAGGTATATAGCGAAATGCGGCTCTCGCATTGCTCAACATGCCGGGCAATGTTATACTATTTACTCTAGAGAACAATATCGTTTGGCGATGGACGTTCCGGTCTGTCTTTAATGATTAAAAAAAATCATGAGCCATTCCGCTCTGTGAAGGTGGACGACCAGCGAAGCTGTTGCGCACCCGATGCAGGGAATACGACTTGCATCATCTTGCATGGCGAGCCGCTTACGGCTGGCCTCTCGGGAGCGACCTTCATCGGTGTTTGCCGCCCGCCGCCGCTGATTTCATTCGCGCTTCTCAGAGTTACTCGTCGTAGGCGCGCTGCTTCTCGGGAGAGCTCACTACACGCGGCCTCCCCATTACGACGAGAGAAGTGAAATTCAAAATGCAGAACGGCAGCTCATCTTGCCGACAACCCACGACGGTGCCGCCACCCCGGGAGAGCGGAACGAAACTATGCACGCTCGAGCTTGGAACGGCGACAAAGAGGGGGTGGTGTGATCGTATACAGGACCGAGGCCGCCCGCACAGCCGTAAATCTTTGAGAAACCTTTATAATCTACCAAAGAGTCTGCTCACCTTGAAAATATGGTGCCTACTCATAACTAATTTACTCAAATGCATATCCAAGACATCAGACGTGTAAGGCATTGCTGAGCATGAAGCGATTTTACATCAAATTCAGCACCTGAGTTCTCGCTTACGGAATTGAAAAATTTACGCAACCCTAGCCATACACGGCTTCGCTGTAAAACCTGTAGCCTACTAAAAGTATTGTGAAACTCCCCTGCGTTATAGCATCTTGAATAAAATGTACACAAATACACAAGTTTAGTTATATTCACCTTATGCAAGCGTGAGTGTTTATCCCAGCCAGTAAGACACTCGAGCTTTGAGCGTGGGGTCATAGGCTCGTAAATCACCACCGCCAACGTTCTTCCTCTTGAATTTATATTGTTTTACAAATTTTCTTTATAGCGATTCTTCTTGCATGACAGATGAACGGATGGACGTGTTTCCTTATTGGGTAGGCATAGAAATGCTTACTCAAGTAATGAGCTCTAATGAACCACCTCTAGTTTCTGGAAAAGGCATGCATTTCGTGAACATTGGTATCCTTATACACTTTCGGAAGCCTATAGCGAGACAAAGTGAAATTCACACGAAATTCGCACGCTTTGTAAAGTTTATGAATGTGATGATGTGGATAGTGGCGTGTGGCGGTGCCAAAACAAAGTGCGTGACAAGCCAGCTTGAAGTGTTGGTGATTGTATGGCAGCACCAAGAAGGGCATTGGTGATGATGATAATGGAAGAAGACCACCACGTGCCATGAACAAAGAAGTGGAAGAGAGCACGCAGAGCGTGAGAGCGAGCGGCAGCCTCGAACGCAAGCTCGCAAAACGGTGGCTCTAGGCTCGGGTACCGGCGACCGGGTGTCCAGCTACCGTGCGGACCTGGTCGGAGATCCAGCTCGTGGCTGGGCTTTCCTGCGCGCCAGCGGCCTGCTGTGATAGCGGCCTGGTGCAGTGCTTCCTGGTTGGACCGGGACGCCTGAGCTACCAGCCTGCTGAGCGAGCCCGAGGACTGGCGACCGGACGTCCTGCTACCGTGCGGACCTGGTCATGGATCCCGCTCGTGGCTCTGCTCTCCTGTGCACCAGCGGCCTGCTGTGATAGCGGCCTGGTGCAGTGCTTCCTGCTGGCCACCGGGGCGCCTGAGCGACCTGTCCGCCGACCGAGCCCGACGTTATAGCGGCCGAGGCGTTACAGGCCAGGCGTTACTGGCCTGCTACAGCAGTGGCCTGGTGTTCTACCGGCCTGCTGTTTTCTTCCTGCTGCCACGTCGCGACAAGGTGCGGCGCGACAGCAGCGACCTAGCCACAACGACGCTCCACCGTCACAACCACCGTCACGGGCACCGCAACGACGAGGCACTAGGGCGAGTGGTGACGCATGAGGGCTAGGCACATACTTATATAGGACAAACGATTCGCGGACTCTAGTACACGTACATGTAAATCGTCTGTATGTAAATAGTCTGTATCGTGCTAGCGTGTCTGTTAAAGTCTGTGTTTCGTGTAGCAAGCTCCCGTCAGCCGTGTCATTATTAAAGGATCCTGGGCCCAACTGGAAACCGGCGAGGTTGTCGTTGTCGGTTCCATCACAATCTGGCGAGCCTGCCAGGATCCGCCAGTAACATCCCAAACGCGGAGACCGGCATTCGGGTGTATACACGCAGCACTAGACCGATATGGATTTAGACAAGTTAGCCGCCACTGCAGCACAGTTAGGCTTGTCTGGCGCTGAACTGCGCGAATGGATGGAAAGAGCAACAGCAAACTTGTTTTCTTTGCAACCGCAAAGGACATATGGCGCCTGATTGTCGAAGCGCTTCAAGAGAGGCTGATAAATGCAACTCATGCGGGCGGCTTGGGCACAAAACAGCTGACTGCAAGTCTAAGCCTAAGGAGAAGCACGCATCTTGCGTCATAGCAGACAATGCGGAAAATCTAGATTCTGGTCCGCTAGCTGAATCCACGAAAAAAACATGCGCGACAATTCACTGCCGCGAAACGATCGAGAAGCCGTCCATGTTCGTAGTGGATAATATGCCAGTTGTAGAGGGACGAGTACTAGGACAAGCAGCACAGTACTGCAGTTTTTTTTATTAGAACTTTGAATTGTGTTAGAACTTTAGATTTTCTTGTGAGAACTTTGGCTTGTGTTCCGAAGTCTCCACGTGTTTTGTCATCAGTGTGTAAACATGAATTGTTTGAAAACCAAGAATTTTCTTGAACGATCGCACGTGCCTGCACTCATGCGCACCCTCCTCCTATGTTGTTTAGAATAGTTGTGGGCAACTATCTTAAGTGGGGGGGCCCTTGTGATGATGTGGATAGTGGCGTGTGGCGGTGCCAAAACAAAATGCGTGACAAGCCAGCTTGAAGTGTTCGTGATTGTATGGCAGCACCAAGAAGGGCATTGGTGATGATGATAATGGAAGAAGACCACCACGTGCCATGAACAAAGAAGTGGACGAGAGCACGCAGAGCGTGAGAGCGAGCGGCAGCTTCGATCGCAAGCTCGCAAAACGGTGGCTCTAGGCTCGGGTACCGGCGACCGGGTGTCCAGCTACCGTGCGGACCTGGTCGGAGATCCAGCTCGTGGCTGGGCTTTCCTGCGCGCCAGCGGCCTGCTGTGATAGCGGCCTGGTGCAGTGCTTCCTGCTTGGACCGGGACGCCTGAGCTACCAGCCTGCTGAGCGAGCCCGAGGACTGGCGACCGGGCGTCCTGCTACCGTGCAGACCTGGTCATGGATCCCGCTCGTGGCTCTGCTCTCCTGTGCACCAGCGGCCTGCTGTGATAGCGGCCTGGTGCAGTGCTTCCTGCTGGCCACCGGGGCGCCTGAGCTACCTGTCCGCCGACCGAGTCCGACGTTATAGCGGCCGAGGCGTTACAGGCCAGGCGTTACTGGCCAGCTACAGCAGTGGCCTGGTGTTCTACCGGCCTACTGTTTTTTTCCTGCTGCCACGTCGTGACAAGGTGCGGCGCGACAGCAGCGACCTAGCCACAACGACGCTCCACCGTCACAACCACCGTCACGGGCACCGCAACGACGAGGCACTAGGGCGAGTGGTGACGCATGAGGGCTAGGCACATACTTATATAGGACAAACGATTCGCGGACTCTAGTCCACGTACATGTAAATCGTCTGTATGTAAATAGTCTGTATCGTGCTAGCGTGTCTGTTAAAGTCTGTGTTTCGTGTAGCAAGCTCCCGTCAGCCGTGTCATTATTAAAGGATCCTGGGCCCAACTGGAAACCGGCGAGGTTGTCGTTGTCGGTTCCATCACAATCCCTTTGTATACATAACCGTCCCCTATGACATCAACTTTATGTTTACTGGAATGTGCCCTTGTGGTTAACGAGATGTGCATTGCGTGAATACTGGTGACACCAATGAAGACAAGTTGGCAGTGAAACACATGTGTATTGAACACATGTGTATTGAACATCGGAAACTTCGCCTGTGAATTTTTTGCAAGTGAGTAGAGTAGCCTTGTGATCTCTGTGGTATACTGCAAGGTTCGGTCATCTCAATGTCACACATGTCGTTTGCAAATGCAAAATCTACACAGGGACGTCTTATAATAGTGGCTACGTTCATCTTCAGTTCATCGAAACACTTCCAAGGCATTGTGTCTCGCTTCGTCGGAGCGGATTTCACTGATGAGGGACAAGCTCATGTCGAACAAACAAACGCTTGCGTTCGATGTCTCTAGTTTGCTCGGCGGCGTGGTTAGCAGCATCCGCCCGCCATTGCCACTTCTGATTCTTCAAAATTAAATTGCTTCAAAACTGAATCTCTCCGTCACGTAAGGCAATGAATGGCAAATACTCCCTTAAGCAATGACTCGTAGCCCCGTAAATGCAGCCTCCCCATTACGACGACAGAAGTGAAATTCTACGCTGAAATGATGAGCGGCAACGAAGCCAGCTGTGGAAGAAGACGACGACGACGAACGCGGGAGCAATTGCACGAGCGCGTTCGCGCGGTTGCGCCAAGCGGCGCCAACGTGCCAGCTATGGAAGAAGACGACGACTCTCGAGCCATTGCTGATGATGATAGTCTCTGCGGACAGACACGGACGTTCAGGCTAAACATAGACAAGCTTCACTTGTAAAAAAAATGTTCAAAATTTGCTGCCAAAAAAAGTAACAATTCCGTGTCAAATAATTTTCATGTACTAAAACATAAAATGTCCATTTTTTAAGCATGAAGCGCTTTTAACTTCCGTTTTCGGCGACCTTCGAGTGACCTTGAGCTAAAAGCCACAGCCGTTATCCGTGCACTCGAACGAGAACATCCAAGCATCGTTGCGAGAGCAAAACAAGGTCATCCGGGCAACCAGACAAAAGTTAACAAAATGCGGTCTCTCGCACCCAACGTATTGTACAGGACCGCATTACATACGCTTGCTACTCCGCAAACAAGTTAAAAAAATATATTTTTTTTCTGATTTCTTTCTAATGTTTCTTTACAATATCACTCAAGCTGCAACTTCTAGTAGACGCTAAAGTCTTATTTGTCATTTCCAATAGCGACGTTCAAAAAGCAGATAGAAGGCGCCATACATTTGATTGTCAACTTTTGTCGCTGAGACATGGTTGCCTGGGCTCTTTCGAACGCCAAAAGTAGCGAGAAAAAGTAGCGACAGCCGCTGAGCGCGCTGCACTGTTGAAGCGGTTGAAGGCGGCGGCACCACAGGCAGCAAAAGACGCCTTATGGGAGCCATTTCATGCTTACATCTACTCTCGATTACGGAAGAGCCACTGTTTTCTATTTTACGATGTAACTATTGGTATTAGGTGATCCCTATATTGACCAGTGCTACTGGCGCAAGAGATAGCCGGCCGGTGCAAGCCTCTGGAAAGCTGTATGTCGTGAGGAATGCGTTGCTCACGTGAACCCGGCATTTTCATCCGAGTTTCCGTTTTTTTTTTTTTTTTTTTTTTTCTCGCCTGTTTGTTCAAGGCGTGGTGCGCCCTTCGCTTCAAATGTCACCTGAGCTAGCGCACGCTATTTGTTGGTGAAAAGTGTGAGTGCAGCTTGTTCGTTATCATGCATGCTCACGCTGCTGATTCCGATGCGCTGTCTCGTCGTAACGATAAATGCGGAGCGCTACGCGAAGACACGTCACGCTATATTCATTCACTCTCCGTAACACAGGCTTGTAGAGCTCTACAGACAGCAAAATTCGTACGTTTAAATGTTTTCTAAATTATAATATGGTGCAACACAGTGTTGTCTGATAACTGTTGGATATGGATACATGGTCTCGCACGGAATTGTGAAAGCTTCAAAGATTCTGAAAAAAATATTTCGCAAATCATGCTATATTCTGCCACTGTGCTGGCCATAGAACTTCTCATTGAGTGAAAAATTTTTTTGTCATGTATATTGGGTGCATAATTCTAGGGGAATAAAAGAGAATTTACTTTTGAAACCCCTCTGGCATTGTCATTCATTCGCATACTATTCCCTCACGTTCTTAAGGAACGTACACAAGCAACTGCCGTCACTAACCGCATAATTATGTTCACGTTAAGATACACGCCTCTCCTAAAGTTTACTGATACACTGGCACGTCAGCTGAGGCGAGTCGGAAGCTCAGGGAATAAAAATACCTGCTCGCGCAGTGGTCGAAATGCCCGAACCTAAATAGAAACATTCGCGCCAAGAAGCATCAAATCTCGACGTCCCTTCCATTCCCGGCTGTGACGTGATATCTTTTTATTAAAAAAAATTTTTTTACAGAAATTCTCCCCCGACAGAGAAAATGCGACAGTTGCAACACGCCGCGACTTTCTAGACTTGTGGGCTGCTGTGGAAGCTTCGCTACCAGTTTACATACAGGGTGTTTCAGCGAACACTTTCAAAAATTATTAAAGGTTGCCTGTGGCAGATAGCACAATTCTAGTTCACGAGCTGGCCAACTCGAAGAGGCGGGCATTACTTGCACAAGAAATTGAAATGCATAATCGAATAATTAACAAAAAACCACTAATGAAGTTTTTGACTAATTACCTGGTCGCCCATATTGCAATTTACACATTGTAGCCGTAAAGTTCGCAAGGCGGATCCACTTGGAACGAATTCTCGGGATGACACCAGTTTGGAGATTTTAATTCCTGAACTTTGCAGAGAAATGCATTGGCGTTCCAGTTAGTTTCTTAACAAAACGTCGCTTTATGCATTGAAGCACAAAATTAATTGGAACGCCATTGCATTTCTCCGCAAAGTTCGGGAATTAATATCTCGAAACTGGTGTCATCCAGAGAATTAATTCCAAGTGGACCCGCCTTGCGAACTTTACAGGCTACAATTTGTAAACTGCAATATGGGCCATCAGGTAATTAGTTAAAAACATAATTATTAAATTCTTGTTGATTAATAAATCATGCATTTCAACTTTTTGTGCTAGTAATGTCCGCCTCTTCGAGTAGACCAACTCATTAGCTAGAATTGGGCTATCTGCCACAAGCAACCTTAAATAAATTTCGAAAGTGTTCGCTGAAATACCCTGTATACCTAGGTGTGGTGCTGCAACGCAGTCTTAGTGCAGAGCACGGCCGTGATGTAATGCTAGCAACTGCAGCGTTTTAGCGCGGCCGTGGTGTGAGCCTTCAAACAGACTCTTATCTGCGCCAATAAAGGGAAAGCTACAGATGCGAAGCGCACACAAGTGTGCACTTCAAACTAAATTTAGCCAGCTTCACAGACTTAACGTCGCGAAGACTGAGGAAACAGCTTAGCTGGTGGCTTATACAAGTTTTTACTTAGCTATAACTTGGCTTATACTTAGCGTTAACTTGAACGTCTACTTAGCTTTAACTTTTGCTTTTACTTAGCTTTAACTTTTGCTTTTTCTTAGCTTTAACATTGCTTTAACATCGACCTGTCGAACTTCACGGTGAGCTTCTTCGTAGCGTTGCCGAGACGCAGCTCCTCTCTCTGTAAACTCTGGATCTCCAACCCTCCTCCGTCGCTTTGCTTCAGCAGCCCCTTCTCGGAATTCCGGATCTGCGCGCAGTCGTTGAAGCCACTTTCGAGTAGCATCACGACGCCGTTGACGCCGCGCCTCTTCTTCTTCGGGAGAAGGCTTCTTTTTCGTCCTAGCCACGCTCACGGCAGAATGACGACGCCGCCAGCACACGCTCTCTTCAGGTCAGGAGAACCCGGCACGTCATGGTTGCGTCATCACTTCTCTCTCTCTTAAGCTCCTCCTCAACTACTGCTTGGCGCACACTCTCCCTCGATCTCTCCACCGACACGTCATCGCTACCCTCTCTTTAGCTCCACCCACCTGCTGCTCATCGCGCACCTTCCTCCTCTCTCACCTTCGCCGCTCTCCGAACACCTGCACCCCGGTCTGGCCCCTGCGCGCGCTCCTCACCAGCTGCGCCGATTCTTGGCGTACGCTCGGCACGGCTCAACGTCGACCTTAAACAGCTCCACTGTTAAAAAGTACCAAATCCCCATCGGTGTTAGCTTAAGCTCGGGAAAAGAAAACATAATTATCTTATTTACATCTGCAAGGTAAGACAAGATGCACTACGGAGGATTGCATTTGTCTTATCTTATCTCATACAAGTTTACACAAGTGCGAAACCGTCTCACGTGGGAGCTATGCTGATTCAATATGTGCTCGAAGAAACTAAAAGCCCTCTGAATTAGTACCGGAATACTTGGCGCAATATAATATTTGTACCGAGGCTTCGCCCTGTAGCTTTGCCTTCATTACCGCAGAATATTGTCCATGAATATAGTACTTCCAAGGGTATGAGAGATCGCTCGCTGTCTTTGACGTCTCAGTTGCTCAGACTGGCATGCAAGTGCGAGGAGGAACAAACGTTTATTGAAACCAGCAGTTTAGTTGGCTGGGCCTAGGCCTCCCACGTGGGGACGTCGAGGTCTTGCCTCTTCGCCGCCTTGCAGGCTTGCTGGGTAGCCCAGAGTTGGTCGTCGAGGTGGGAGCTGCGCAGGGCGGCGTGCCATCTCGACGAGAGGGTCACAGTATTAATTGTTGGATATTTGTGTTTACATTCCCATAGCATGTGGGGAAGCGATGCTGCCTGAGTCTTACAGATCTTGCAAGTGTTACTAGGGTAGATGTCTGGGTAGATCCTGTGGTAACGTGTTAGTGAGGGGTAAGTGTTTGTCTGTAACAGGCGAAGGGTGGTTGCCTGTGCTCTGTTTAGCTTGTGATGAGGGATGGGGAAGGTTCTTCTTTCGAGATAGAATGATTTTGTAAGGTCGTTGTAGCTGGTAAGGCTTTCTTTTCGCTCTTTTTTTTTATTTTTTCGTCACGAACCCTTCTGGACTTTTTTCTTTTTATTGTGGCTGGGTGCTGCTGTCTTACCGCATAGCTCCCACGCAGAACAGCACTACCGTCTTAATTACCTCTACTTCTGAGCTTGTCTTGTACACGGTGATAATACAAATAACTAAAGATAATTACGCTGCAACAAATACACGTCACCAAGAGCACAATTTCATTAATAAAGCAAACCTTCGTGTGCCTATTTTTCTAGGGTCTGGAATTTGGCGCGTCTGCTTCGTTGGTCTTTCGCCGAGTAAAGTACAGTTTACTATATACCGCACTCTATCCAGGATCGGCCCGCTCTAGTCGGCTCGCCGACCCTGGATACAGGCTCATATCAAAGGGTGCTAATCCCGGAGACCGCATAATGTGTGGTCACATGAATCACGTGAGTCACGTGGTGGGTATCTCCGCTTCTTACCATCCTAACTGGCTGGCAGGTGAGCGCTATGGTGAAAAACGCTGTACAGAATATAATCAGTTGCATTACATTTATTTAGCCGCTTCACGAAAGCTTCACTTCTCAGATGCGAACATGTGGGTTTGGTCGGCATGATGTTTTTTCCCCATTTTCTACCTCACGTGTTCTCTCTCATTCCTGCTTTTACTTGAACACGTCACTGGTTGACATTTACAGTCATACAGTATGCTACAGCCCTATGTACATTCTTTCGTCGATTCCGTTTACTCATCAGAGTGCGAGCTAAAATGTCTACACATAGCTTGTTCTTTGCGCGTGGAAAAGCTAAATTACGGTGTCGTATCTGCCGTACTTATTACAGGTTTGCAATAAATAAGTAAATAAATGCAAGCCCCAGTATTGCCTATTGAATCATAATTGTCCTCCTGCTCCGAAGTCGCCACGTATCATCCTCATCCATTCGTCTCGTATTATTCCTTTATCGCTCACCGACTTTGCAACCTTCAAAAGTATGTCGCTGGTATCTTGAACACTATAGAAACGTATCTGTAGCGATGGCCCCAGTATGACTCCAGTGACTCTTGCAATCTCAGTAAAGCTTTGACATTGTGAAGAATCTAACTTATGTAGCATTAAACTGGAGAAAACATTACAATAGGACATTAAGAAAATTCATGCTTTTTGATTGCTTCAAGTACGAATTGAGAATGCACTAGCAAGAACGTAAGGCACGACCAGCGTTGTCGGCATTCATATCAACGCCAAGCGCATCTAACCTTAAACGCGCACTATCAATTGGTGCAGCGTGCTGGTTCGATGTTTCATCCAGGAACCCAGTACCTCCACCAATTGATAGTGCGCGTTTAAGGTTAGATGCGCTCGGCGTTTATATGAATGCACAGAAACAGGCAACGGCCAAGCGGTGCGAGCGCGAGCACAAACAACAACAACCGTCTCATTCTTCATCTTCAGCTGGCGCCCGTATTTGTCACTACAAAAGCTTCATTATCTATAAAGAAAACAACAAAGTGCTATAAATGGAAGCTCCTTTAGGTACAAGAGCACAAAAATCCGCAGAATGACTTCGTTGGTTGAGCGGCACCAATTTCTTTTGTGGTCAGTATACTATAAGTTTGCTTTTTTGATGGTGCCTTTGTGCGAAAGAGAAGCTGGCGTTGACAGATACGAACTCCGAATGGAAAACAAGCACGTGGCATCTGCTCTTGACACTTGCATGCCCCGTTTGGCAAATCTTCCTCCGCATTTACGAAATGGTGTGCTTAGTTCGCCTACCGGGATCCTTTGTCTTGCTCGAATGGAGCGTGGGTTAAGCAGAGGCAATCTGCGTGGGCTCTTCGCTGTTTACCAGCAGTTCGAAAGCAAAATGTTAATTCACCCTTCTGTTTTTTTTTTTTTTCAAAGTGAGTGGTTATTGTCATTGGCTGAATCCCTCAACCCCATCTCATTTGTTACCGATATCTGCCCGTGCCTGCTCCTACAGGACTGCTCGAACAAATCGTGAATCCACCGATTTTCTATATCTAAGCCCTCCCATGAACATTTATTACGGTCGTGAATCTCACCCAAATTATCCAACGTCGTAATTCACTTGCGAGGGAAAAAAATTACATTTATTAATGCGCCTTGCATAATCATGATAACGAACTAGGATACCGAGCGGCACCAATCAATAGTCAATACTGGAGAAGTAGTTGAGCTTGTTGGTTCAAAATGAACCAATTTGGCTTGTTGGTTCAAAATGAACCAACAAGCCCATTTCGCCCACTTGTCGACTTCAATATTGGGGGTCTTACTAGCAGGAAGCTTAGACTGTTTAGTCCCTAATCGCAATCCCCTTTTTTTCGTTGTCAATTGTTCAAATTAATATAAACCCAGAAAAAGAAAAGAAAATATTGATAGTATTGCATTGTTTATCACAATCATGCAGAATATTGCAGTTGTAATGTCTCGTGTCTGGGCATGACAAAGGATGGAGCTGCAACTCCTAGAAGTGACGTCATTCTTGCATTATACGCTCTTCGAGTCCAAGCTTTATAGGAGATAATAGGTAACCGGTTATCAGATAACGGTACACAAATGACGCTAATTTGTTACGCGTACATGTGGCAAAGTTTCTTGCTTAGATGTATTTGCTGCTATATGATAAGCGACCGATCACTTTCTTTTTCTCTTTTTTTTTTTGGGGAGGGGGGTTGTGAATTAGCGTTTCCCTACGGTACTTCTACCACAACATCAAAATACAACTCGTAAAAATGGTTTCTCTCATACGCAAAGACGATGCAGGCCTTAAATCTGCACAACTTCGAAGACACCCTTAAATGAAAAAGGATAGGAGCATATTACGTACTGCAGGCGAACTTATCAGCACCACCCTCTCATCCCCGATTTCAGGTTAAAATGGGGACAGAGCGCGTGTATTCAAAGAATAAACAGAGAGGCCCGCTTGAAGATGGTCAGCCAGTTATTCTATAGTCGGCAAAAGCGAGCAAGAAGGTAAACATATGCATGAAATAAATGATCGATACTCCAGTGACCTCGTGTTGCCATACGTGCAATAACAGCACAGCTTCGACAGGCATGACGGGCGGTACGATCGTCCGCAAACGTTCAGTAATGTGATCAGCGCGGCCCATCGACACAGTCCCCCTAACCTGCTTCTCACGGGACATGTTTGACAAGCGGGCGTGGCCCTCTTCGTCACATACGCGCAGAGCGGACTTCCGGTCAACAGACGCCTGGACGGCCGTTGTTTGCTAAGAACCGCCTCAAGCTACACTCATTCTCGCCTTATAGACCCGTGCGTTACCGCGCGATCGGCCAGAATCTAGGCCATATTCTCCGCCTTATTGGAGAAGTAATACGCGCCACAGGATAATCGGCCTTCATTATTTCCTTTTCTTCATAGAGCACCAAGGGCAGTTGATCACCTTCTGCACACCCTTGCTGATGTGGCGTGGAAAGTTTACTGCGTTGCAGGTAGAGCAACACCCCCCCCCCCCCCGCCCCTCCTTCAACTCATTAGGCGGTGCAAAACAAACCCATGTGCTTGACGCGACTGAAGCCTGACTGTTATTACTAGTACGATCATTGAAAACCACACAGCGCGTCTCATTCACTGCCACTGTATCGAATTATAGTGCACGGAGTGATAATACCGGGCGTTTCAAATGTTGAGGTTATTTGTATTTCACACTTTGTATTGGTACATCCTTTACATTCATTGTTAACCGATGGTTTTAGTTCCTTAATTAGGTCTTACAAGTTGACGCAGTCTTACGCGTCACCGGTCGGGCGTTTCTTGCTCTGAGCAGGGAGTAGAGGCACCACCGCGCACAACACTGGTGTGAATAAATCCACCTGACACTCCGTCTCTACATCGCCTTTCTACAGCGGGAGCAACACTTGTGGTGAAGGTTGCTCTTGCGCGGTAGGTTGTGATCTCAAGTTACAGTGCAAAATGAGAAGAAATAGAAGCGATACTAAACAATAAATTGCGCGTCTTATTATATATATATAGAGAGAGATAAAAGAAAGGAAAGGCAGGTAGGTTAACCAGACGTACGTCCGGTTTGATACCGTGCACTGAGGGAAGTGGGTATAGGGATGAGAAGAAAAAGGGAGAGGAGATAGAGAGAGAGCACAGTTGCGCGCACATTTGCAGGTTCGCACCAATTATGGTGTAGACAATGCCTATGAATATAGTGAAAGTGTATCCATGGATGTGGAAGGTCCGCTCCTGATTCGCGGAAAAGTGACTCATTGTTCGAGCCATTGGTCCTTTAGAGGTCATTTTATCATTGCAGTTATAACAGTATCCGTCGCCTTTACTACACGCAAAGCTTCAGCAGTCAATGGAAGGCGCTTTCTCAAGCAACATTTCCATACCAGTATTATTCGCTCATCATTTCTGCGAGCATTACATGTGAGATGTGAAATGAAGGGTTCCGTTTTCATTATATACGCCAGAAAACGACTTTATGTTATAAAAAATTTAGGACAACATTAAAAGCCGGAGATAGGGTATAACACCATGGCTGCTAATGTTTTTTCGTCCCAGCGCTCATTTGCCTGGCTCTCGATTCACGGCTAGCTTTATACAGACCCCGAGATATGTTCTGTGAAGGAGAAAATAGGATTCACGTGGGGACCTAGTAAGCCGAGATGTGTGAAAAGCGAGCTAACCAGGGTTGGTGACATCGTGTTTGTGCCCAGTAAGAGAGAGGACGGCCAGCTGGCTATTATGCCCGCTGTTACCGAGGTTTAAAATGGCAAAGGGAGTGCAACAACAGAGATATAGGGTTGCAGTCGCAGATGTCCAAATAACGATGGGCAGTTTACTAAGTGAGAAAACCTGCCGTTAGACGCAGTAGCAGGACTCTATAGCAAACCTAGAGATTAGAAGGACACCTTAAGATGTCCATACAAATCGTTTGGTTTGGCAGCATTATTGTGCGTCATGTTACCGTGAACAAAAGCCTACATCTTAAAAAATCTTCGGCCCTCATATTTGCAACTTGAGCAATTAAAAGGACGCATTTAAGAGGTATTACAACGCGCCCATTCGTCGTGTTGATTATTGTGTTTATTATATTAACATTTATTATTCCCTCTAGATTGTTCATTTGTGTCGGAAAGCGCTGCCGTAGTAATGCATTACGGTAACAGAAGATACAGTGAACATGTTCTGCCAACGCGCGTCATACGGTTTCGGATGTTTGTTTTGTTCGATATGTTTAGTTTTGTTTGACGTTGCAAGTTTCGGGGCCACTTAGAAAGCCGCACATGTTACATAACCATTCATACGCTCGCGACCGAGGTCATTTCTTCATAATTACCTTGAATTCACGTATTGTCATGTGCACTCATATTTAGGGATGTGCATGTGTGTATTTGTTTGTGTACGCGCTTACGTCAGTTCGCGTCGGTTCTTCTTCACAACATGTCCAGTGAAACAATGACCTCACCGTATTATAAAGCCAACAGCTTTCCAAAAGATTCGAAATGACCATCACGAAGGTGTAAAGAAAATTTGGGAATTTGCTTAATTCGAGCTGCGTAATCTATTCTAGCGAATCCTTCAGTAGGCTCCAGTACTGTTGCAGAAAGTAAAACTTACAATGCCGTCAGTGAACGAGTGCTCGTCGGGGAATTCTAATTAGATGAAATCCAGGGCCAAAGTACAGCTTGTCCCTTCTTTCTTTTCCGCTCTGTTTCTCACCGAGAAAAAGAACTCTCTTGCCGTTAATTGTCTCCACTGGAAGCGGAGTACTGACGCTATTATTCACCGCTTAGTCCTGGAAGTGAGTGGGGCTGGCAAAGTAGCCGCTGCAAGCGGAACTCAGCACGACGTATTGTTCGCGCAAACGGGAAGCTATCAGTTTCGTCCCTCCGGAGTAGTTGCCGTTACGAGAGTAGCCCGCGGAGTAGAAAAGCGAGACCGACACGAGCAAAATTGAACGGCGGCAAAGATAGAAAAAGGACAGACCGGTGGTGCCTCTTCGGCGGGCCCCCGCTCCGTTTCGGCGCTGCTTCAGGCGGCGCCTCGGTCGCCCCGCGTCTCGCGAGCGGCAACAGGGCACTGCTCAGTTCACTTCAGTCGCAGTCGCCCCTCGGCAACGGGCCGGTCTCGCGCTCCGCCCAGCAGCAGTCCCTGGCCCACGCGCTATACCGGCTGCGGCACCCTAGCAGTAACCGTGCTTCAAGTGGGGCGTTTGCGTGCCGGTCTAGCCGCCTTTGCCTCATGGATCGCGTCCAAGTAGCTGCTTCGTCCCACCGCGCTCCTACAGCGGGTTGTTGCGGCCGCTCGCTCGCTGCCTCGTGCTGTCTTTGCGTCCTATTCACCGCGCTGCTTCTGCTTCCGGGCGCCGGCTCCTCCATGGAGTACATCGTCGGGGTCATCATGGTGTCACGCTCCGAGGAGAATCGCTTCGACATCCAGCGTATCGGCCCGGCCATCGACATCGCGGCCGAGGAGACCTGCCGACGCTTGTACGAGACCCAGCTCAGACTCACGCCGGCCTACTACCCTCACCGCTGTTCGGCGCGCTACGCCATCGGCAGGGCTACGGACCTCGTCCAGCGGGAGCCCCACGTCACGGCGTTCGTGGGACCGTCGTGTAGCAGCGACCTGTACATCGTGGAGAGCTACGCCGGCTACCGGCACATCCCAATCGTCACCGGTCTCGGCGACAGCTTTGAGCGGACGCCGAACCAGACGTCGACGCTCATACGGACGTCGTACGTCCTCAGAGACAAGGCGAGGGCCATACTGGCCTTCCTGGGTCACTTCGAGTGGCGCAGGTTCGGCATCGTGTACCGTGACCGCAACGTCTACTACGAGTCACTCTTCAACGAGTTGAGCGAACTCGCCGAGGGCCTCAACATGAGCATCACCTGCAAGAGACACTTCCTGCGCAACGAGAAGACCAAGGTGGTCATGTCCGACCTACGCGCCATCATGGCTGACATAAAGGAATGCGCCAGGAGTAAGTCAGCTTTATTAGGCTCTTCTAGAGTGCACTAGCACTCAATGCATGCCTTCGTTCAGCGACCACAAACGGACTATGATGCGAAGCTGGGAGAAGTGTGCGAGGCGCAATGTTAATATGTTTCGTTTGCGCGCCTGTCAAAAGTCACGCACTCGTCGCAGTATCATCAAATGAAATTGTAACATGGCACAATTTATTTTATCCTTTGGCTACAATTATACATCTCATCGTATCACAGGTTTACTTTAGCTATACCTCTAAGGCACTAATTTCTAAATTACCCTTTCCTGTGTCGAGTGCTCCAAATGATTCACTTTTCTGCGCTAGCAGCCTTGTTATATTGCATTCTTTTCAAACGTGTGACGATATTTGTCATGAAATGTTATGAAATGCACCAACGGCTTCCTTAACTGCAGAAAGGATCGCTTCCTGATTCCTGTGCATTAGTTAAGTCTTCGACAAACGGCACTGGGTGCTTTCAATGGTCGACCAACGTACCATTATAGTGAATACTCACGGTTCCCAATTTTTTCGCAACATTTTGCTGGATTGCAGTGTCATGTGGATAAGCCAGAAATTCAAGTGAACTGCGTTCTCAAGCATTTAGATTTTTTGCATGGGTCAGAACACGAATGTGGAGAGAGATTAGATATATTAGATGCGCTATGACTTCCAACAACATATAACTGTGTAACGTATACGAGAACACATTTGCTATTATTCCAACGATCAGGAAGAACATAAGGGCAATGCCTATTCCCTGATAGAACTTTTGAAGAGGGGCTGGCGAAGTTTGTCTATTATACTGTTGAGTATACCCATTGAAAACGTGTTCGCTGTGTCGTAGGAACTGACAACTTCTTCGTTTAACCCGCCGCTGACAGTGAGCGGTAAGAATATCTGCGTGTCCATGGCGGCGGCCACATTATACCAGCAGTAATTCGAGGCGGAGCCTTTTGTTATTAGCTGGGAAATTATTTCGGCACACTTGGAAGAGACTAGGTGGCCGCTTCTGACCCTAATGACAAGCCGCAGCGCGTGCTTTCAATCTGTGGTTTTCAGATATCCCTTTTTGACCACTACTTTTGCTACTTTGTAACGCCACGGAAACAGTATATATGGTCCATTTTTTTGGCTCACAAAAACGTTGAGAAGTTACAAATTCATATTCGTAGTGTTCTCTGTAGTGTGCAGTTTTGATTTCAGCAAACCCCAGTCATTATCTGCATACGAAGACGTTCCAGATTTCAGACGACTAGCGCGTAGACGAAGCACAAGTGATACCACCTAGAGATGGCTAGTCATCGCAATGCGTATATCTCACTTTTCCTTGTTCTCCATATAAGCGCTGGTCTTCGAAAATCTTAAGTATCCTACACCAAAAAGCTCAAGTTCTTGCTTTATTCAACGATAATGTTTAATACAGAAATTTGCGACCATCACTTATCAGTCGCAACAGCTTTACTGTATAGACATTGCGTAGCCATCATGTACCGGCATTACCTCCGATGTAGGAAGTCGACTAGTCATCTCATTTAAATGATCAAAACACGCCGTTGGTTACGCATACTACAACGCCTTGTTCTGATAGCTTTGAGATTCACTCCATTAATCTCTCGCTCACTTTGCGTTTATACTGCAAAAAACACTGACGTTGATTTAACGTACAGAAAGAACGCATAAGTTCGCAGTTTAATACCCCCAGCTCGCCATCCTGGAAGAAAAAAAAATATGCCACCGTCTATCAGTATTCATCATCATCAACAGCCTATATTTATGTCCACTGCAGGACGAAGGCCTCTCCCTGTGATCTCCAATTATCCCTGTCTTGCGCTAGCTGATTCCAACTTGCGCCTGCAAATTTCCTAACTTCATCACCCCACCTAGTTTTCTGCCGTCCTCGACTGCACTTCTCTTGTCTTGGTATCCATTCTGTAACTCTAATGGTCCACCGGCTATCCATCCTACGTATTACATGGCCTGCCCAGCAATTTTTTTCTCTTAATGTCAATTAGAATATCGGTTATCCTCGTTTGCTCTCGGATCCACACCGCTCTCTTCCTGTCCTTTAACGTTAGGCCTAACATTTTCCTTTCCATCGCACTTTGTGCGGTCCTTAACATGTTCTCGAGCTTCTTTGTTAACCTCAAAGTTTCTGCCCCATATGTTAGCACCGGTAAAATGTGATGATTGTACACTTTTCGTTTCGACAGTGGTAAGCTCCCAGTTTGGATTTCGTAATGCATGCCGTATGCACTCCAACCAATTTTATTCTTCTGTAAATTTCCTTCTCATGATCAGGGTCCCCTGTGAGTAACTGGCCTAGATAAACGTACTCCTTTACAGACTCTAGAGGCTCTCTGGCGATCCTGAATTCTTGTCTTTTGACAGGCTATTGAACTTTATCTTTGTCTTCTGCATATTCATCTTCAACCCCACTCTTACACTTCCTCCGTTAAGGTTCTCAATCATTTATTGTAATTCGTCCCCATTCTTACTGAATAGGACGATGTCATCTTCATTGATATTATTCTTCCTTTATTTGTCAGACCATATTCACTGTATCAGTGTTAGCAGTACAGAACATGTTTTATTTACGGGTCAGTTCATTTCAGCACGTCAGTCGGCTTGTTCTTCTCAGACATACAACTGATACGCTATCATCTATTAAATACGATCGTAATAGCAGAATGAATTCTTGTCTAGTAACATTAGGGTACATTGTTATGCCTGCGACTATAAAAGAAATTACAACTTTCGCATATAATGCGATCAGTACTATTTTTTTATAATATTAAAGCGGGTACGAAGCAAAACGAAAAAGAGGCTTACATTTATACATGAACACAAGTGTGAGCTCTCGACCGTGCACGCACTGAATCACGCAAAGAAAAGGCTATCACGTGTTGTCTCCACGAAGGGCATGTTTAAATTCTCATCAGAGGCGACATGAAGTCACCATTACCGACGCACAAGTTGTTATTGTTAGTCAGCGGGGGTTGTACTAGCAGAAGTATTATGTGGATTCATGTCACGCACTGGCGCGGCTCCGACCGCCACGCACAGTCTCTGTATACTCAGAGCGCGTTTACAAAGGCTCAAAGAGGCGTGCACGCTCGGCTCATCTACGTGATCACCACGACCTGACATGTACTTATCCAACTTTATTCCCAAGGTAACAACGAAGAGCTTTGTAGGCTGCTCGGGGTGACAAATGAGAGAAAGGAGCTTTTTACCTATACAAGAACATCTCGCTCTTTCGTTTTCTGTCTCCGTTTCTTTTTTTTTTTCTTTCTGTCTTTCTTTCTTCTTTTCTTCCTGCGCCAAAATCACATCGTAGACACATGTAATTCAGCCGCTTAAGACTTTTGAGAACAAAAATCACTTTCAGACTGTAATTTTGTCGGAAATGAAGACAAGGTGACTAATGATTTTTAAAAATCTGAGCCTCATTTTTCGTCCTGGCTACCTTATGCAGTCTCGGAACAGAGGATAAAATAAGGACTTTGATACCTTAGTGTTACTAGACAATAATTCACTCTGCTATTACGAGCGTACTTATACACGTATGCATTGACCGTTATATCAGTATAATTCACTCCGCTTTACCTTGCAATAGATAAATCGCAATCACGGCCTCGAAAAACTTGAGTGACAAAGATCTCTGAATCGCACTGAATGAGCAAAGTCATACAAGGGGCACGACGTTTGATTTCTTATTGTCAACGCCTACGACGGAGTCTATAAGCAAAGTTGAGCGCACCGCGGTGGGTCAGTGACTGTGGCATTCTGCAGCTCAGCTGCTGAGTACGATGTTGCGGGTTCGATTCGAATCACGGCGGCCACATTTCGATGGAAGCGGCGAGAACGCTTTTGGTGCACGTTTACGCATTATTTGTGCACGCTTACGTATCATTTATGGTCGCTATTAATCCGAAGCCTTCCACTACGGCGCCTCTCATAACTGTCTTAATTGTTCAGCGCTTTAAACGCAATCAATCAATCAATCAATCAACGAAGCAAGTAATCGAATAAATTAGCAAAGTGACGCGTATACCCTTGCATTCCGTCCATCGCATCGCGTTTCACTCTGACTCTACTTATATAATAGAATTCATTCGCGCCGTCACTGTGACATCATCTAGAAAAGGCGACGCTGCCATTTTACGACCCTGCCCTGAAGATGAAATCACGGTAAGCGTAACCAGCATCCCTCAATAAAATAAAAATATCAGCGGTCTCGTGCGGAGTCACCGCTCAAAAATAAGACACGTTCGGTTGCCCAGCAGGTGTAATCTGAGTATACTGTATCGGAAGAGGCCAAGCACTATAGGAATTCGCCAGTCGAAATGAACCCAAAATGAAGCAATTCGTATCACTTGCTACACCTTCGGAGCGAAAAACCTGCGCACCAAGGCGTCAGATGTAGAGAAGTTATTAGGCCAATGTTCCTGGGCAGATTTGAACACTCTCTAGGAAAAGAATAAGTTCTTCACGATGGCGTCGGCACTTCTCCTCCGCCACAAATAGCTCTCACAGTCCTTGGTATCAGCGCCGTGAAGCGAACCTGGCAGCCGCCTACCGCGCGAGAGCGTGACTTCGGGCAACACTCGATGACATTGAAACGGTGCACTTATCGGTCGAGCAGAGTGGCCGCGCCCGCAGAACCCTTAATTAACCCAAACTTCTTCGCGCGCCCTTTGTCTCCTTTAGGAATGACGTCCTTCTACGTCAGAGGAAATTGCCTGACCGTGTGACGTAGAAAGTGTCCGGCGCTTCTCGGCACACACACGGAGTCAAGGTTGTAAAACGTCTGCATCGGTTGTTGACTATGCGGGGCCATGAACTTTTTGCCTTTCTTTTCGGCATGGTACTGATCAGAAATGAACACAAATTTGG